>NC_053026.1:473123894-473254840 GCF_003073215.2 Triticum urartu
AAGCTTTAGATAAAGATATAAAGAACAGCAAGTAAAGCTTTGGAAGGACATGTAACAAGCATAGGCTCCCCCTACATGTATGCACTCATGTAAATGTGAAATATAGAGGCATGTGAGACCATAACCATGATAGAGTAGGCAATGTGTTACATGTATCTTGGCCATATGCATGAGAGCAAAAGATTATCATGGAAAATACCTTCATGCTCATGAGTCCTTCTTGCAAACAGTATGTACATAAGCAAGAATTCCTCATACTCATGGTTTTGATGCATACACTTACCTTGTAGTCTTTAGCTGGCTTAGGATGGAATGAACCTGCACAAACAAGGTTAGATAACACAGGTACCTCCACTAGCCAGAGCAAACCAAAGAAGCCACAAGAGTACCAAGACTGGGATGACATGTAGAGAGTGAGTACAAGGTACCACAATGGATTCAAAATGTCCCCAAGAGTAAAGATATGCAAAGAATCTTACATGGGATATTGGGCGAAGATAGGGAACAGAAAATCAGAGCTGAAAGATACAAATGGATAGAACTTAATGCAAATAAGCACATATGAACATGTCTTTCCCCCAAAAAGACATGTGACATCTCTCCTCTTGAACATCAAGCATCTATGAACATGTCTTTCCCCCCAAAAGACATGTGACATCTTTCCTCTTGAACATCAAGAATCTGGGATCCTTGAGTATTCTCTCCCCCTGGAAATCTCTTTCTCCCCCTTAATACTTTCTCCCTTGTAGGTGATAAGCTTTGATGTCATCTCTCTCTCCCCCTTTGACATCAATTTCCAAGAAGGGCTTTCTGGAATCCGTCGTATAGGTTTGGTCCTTGAGACTCAGCACAAAGCAATGGATAAAACTGTGATGCTTGTAGAGGACAAGATTCATTGAGTAGAGCTGGATCAGAAGAAATATAGAACAAGTGGCAAACTGTTTTTCCTGTTGTGAAGTCGGTGGCACCGAGTGGCATGTTTCGGTGGGGCCGAAAAGATTCGGTTGGACCGAAAACTACAAGTCGGTGAAACCGAGTTCAACACAGAGAAAAACACTTGTCACCTCAGCTCACTAAACATGTAGGATCTCACAAAGATTTGCAATGAATTATCTGAAGGATTTGCAAGGAATTGAATGCAGAAAATGCAGAACAAAAACAAAAAGAAAAGAGAAGAAACTGAAAGATCTAGATGAAGAACACAAGAGAGCTTCATCTAGAGTTGGGCGGTGACATAGTCACCTATGTTAGAGTATATTGACTTAGGAGTCAAGTGAGAACACTTGATCATAGGTCATACTCGTCGTTTAAGCTCAAAATGGGGTTACCATTTTTCGTTTAAGCATCTTGATGTATTCACATCTTGTTGAGTTGCTTTGACTCATGTCTTGGAGTAAAGCTTCTCTAAGATGGAATAACATACCTTGGGTGGTGGTGTGGTTCTTGCTCATGTAGTTGAACTTGTGTGGGTGCTCAAGGTTGATGTAGCAAGAGTTGGGAGCACCACTTGGAGTTTGAGTTCATCTACCTACATGGGTTAGTTCTTGCAAGGAAGAGCACTTGTGTATCCAAAAATGACAATCATGAAGCTCAACATAGAATTTGTCAAAGGATATGTTTGAATGGTTTTGTGCTTCCTTGTCTTCAACCACCATTGTGTAGAGACTTGGTGATGTAGAGATTGCTCAAGATGTGAGTGAGTCGCAATCTCATGGAATTAGATTCAACCAAGCACCTACATGGGTTAGACAACATGCAAGGTACAAATATATCCAAGACATAAGATAGTCATCATAAGAGATATATCATGGATTAGTCATAAGCTCATGTCTTGCATGTATCCAATGGAGTTCCTACTCCAAGTTCGAAGCATCAATAATGTTCAATTCACCTCTCAACCTGCAAAATACTTTCTCATCAAGAGGTTTAGTAAATATATCCGCTAATTGCTTATCGGTGCGAACATGCTTAAGATCAATGTCACCCTTAGCAACATGGTCTCGAATGAAATGATGACGAACTTCAATATGCTTGGTTCGAGAATGTTGTATAGGATTGTGACCAATTTTGATAGCACTTTCATTGTCACAAAGTAGTGGAACATGTTTCACATAGATCCCATAATCTTTAAGAGTTTGGGTCATCCAAAGTAATTGAGCACAACATGAACCAGCGGCAATGTATTCCGCTTCGGCGGTGGATAAGGATACCGACTTTTGTTTCTTGGAAGACCAAGACACAAGAGATCTACCAAGAAATTGACAAGTACCCAAAGTGGACTTTCTATCAACCTTGTCTCCGGCATAATCCGAGTCGGAATAGCCAACAAGATCAAAAGAAGACCTCTTAGGATACCAAATGCCAAAGTTTGGTGTATGAATTAAGTATCTCACTATCCTTTTCACGGCCTTAAGATGACATTCTTTAGGAGCAGCTTGATAACGTGCACACATGCACACACTTAGCATAATGTCGGGACGTGAAGCACATAGGTATAACAAAGAACCAATCATAGAGCGATAAACCTTTTGATCAACCGGTTCACCATCTTTGGTCAAATCAAGATGTCCACTAGTAGGCATGGGTGTAGGCATACCTTTGCATTCTTGCATATTGAACTTCTTGAATAAGTCCTTGGTGTACTTCGTTTGAGAGACAAATGTACCTTCGTTAGTTTGCTTTATTTTCAAACCGAGAAATAATTTGAGTTCACTCATCATAGACATCTCAAACTTCTCTGACATTAGCTTTCCAAACTTTTCACTAAAGAGAGGGTTAGTTGAACCAAATATGATATCATCAACATAAATTTGGCATACAAATAGTTCTCCATTAACCCTTTTAGTAAAAAGAGTAGAATCAATTTTACCAATTTCAAAACCACTTGCAATAAGGAACTTGGTCAAGCATTTATACCATGCTCTAGGAGCTTGTTTAAGACCATAAAGAGCTTTGTGAAGTTTGTAAACATGATTTGGTTTCTTAGGATTGATAAAGCTGGGAGGTTGTTTAACATAAACTTCCTCCTCTATTTCACCATTTAGAAAAGCACTTTTAATGTCCATTTGGTACAAGGTGATATTATGGTGATTAGCATAGGCAAGTAAGATGCGAATGGACTCAAGTCTAGCAACGGGAGCATATGTCTCACCATAGTCCATACCTTCGACTTGTGTGTACCCTTGGGCGACGAGACGTGCTTTGTTGCAAACCACTTGTCCATCTTCATCTTGCTTGTTGCGAAACACCCATTTGGTACCAATGATGTTGTGGTTGTTGTCGGGCTTCTCAACCAATGTCCAAACTTGGTTTCTCTCAAAGTTGTGTAGCTCTTCATGCATAGCGTTTATCCAATCTGGATCTTCCAATGCTTCTTCAACCTTCATAGGTTCAATGCTAGAGATGAATGAATAGTTTTCACAAAAGTTAGCTAAACGAGTTTTTGAGCGAGTGATTCTCCCGGTTTGTATATCATTGTAGATTTGCTCGACGGGATGATCTTTGGCAATTCTTGCTCGAACTCGTGAGAGCTTTTGCTTGGGTCTTCATTGAACATCTTCTTCATCTTGTTCTTCTTCTTGGCCTTCTTCATTGTTGATGTTATCGTTCTCTTGTCGTGGTGGAGAAGGAGGTTGTTGATGTTCGTCTTGATGCATTTCCTCGTCTTCTTCATCTTGGTGTGTCCCACTTGTGGATGCTTCCGTATCAATTCTTGGTTCACCTTGTCGTGAAGTAGAAGCTTCCACTTGGACGGATGAGGTACTCTCCTTCACCTCTGTTGGACGAATTTTGCCAATAGACATGTCTTGGATTGCTTCTGAAGGGTATTTGTCTCCTACATCGATTGGCAATTGCTCTACTTGCGAGCCATTAGATTCATCAAACTTCACATCTACCGTCTCTTCAACCTTTCGGGTGAAATTGTTGTAGACACGGTAAGTGTGAGAGTTTGAGCCATAACCAAGTAGAAAACCTTCATGAGATTTAGGAGCAAACTTTGAACGACGATGCTTGTCAAGAATGTAGCACTTTGAGCCGAATACTCGAAAGTATCCAACGTGGGGTTTGTTACCGGTGAGGAGCTCGTATTCCGTCTTGCCGAGTAGCTTGTGAAGATACAAACGATTTGTTGCATGACAAGCTGTCTCAACCGCTTCTGCCCAAAAGTGCTTCGGCGTCTTGTACTCATCAAGCATCGTTCTCGCCATTTCGATGAGCGTCCGGTTCTTCCTCTCAACAACTCCATTTTGTTGAGGTGTGTACGTAGCCGAGAACTCGTGTGAAATCCCTTCTTCATCAAGAAAGGTGTCCACATTTGCGTTCTTGAACTCCGTTCCGTTGTCACTCCGAACCTTCTTGATCTTCACGTCAAACTGATTTTGGGCCTTCCTAGCGAAGTTTTTGAAGATCTTCTGGACCTGCGACTTGTCATCAAGAAAGAACACCCACGTAAATCTTGAAAAATCATCAACTATAACTAGACCAAAAGAATTTCCACCAAGACTCTTGTAGGCGTTGGGACCAAAAAGATCCATATGAAGTCGCTCGAGTGGCCTCCTTGTGGTCATGATGTTCTTCACGGGATGCCTTCCTCCAACCTGTTTACCTGCTTGACAAGCACTGCAAAGTCTATCCTTATCAAATATGACATCGTTAACTCCAAGGATATGATTTCCTTTAATAAGCTTGTCAAGGTTTCTCATGCCAACGTGACCTAGTCGTCTATGCCACAACCAACCTTTTGAGGATTTAGCAATAAAGCAAGTTTTAGGTTGTGCCTTTTTAGAGAAATCGACAATGTAAAGATCACCTCTACGTATACCGGTAAAGACCATTTTATGATTGTCTCGACGAAACACTTGGCAATCTACCTCAGTAAATAGGACATTCAAACCGAAATCAGCAAGTCTAGATATTGAAAGTAAGTTGTAGCCGAGAGATTCAACGAGCATGACATTTTAAATGGAACTATCATGTGAGATGGCCACCTTACCAAGGCCAACCACTTTACCCTTTGAATTATCTCCAAAGGTGACATATTTTCGAGGGCTGTCATTTTCAGCAAGCTCACGGAACATCTCTTCATCTCCGGTCATATGATCAGTACATCCACTATCAAGAACCCATTCCTTTCCTCCTGACACATATCCCCGAAGATTTTCCATAAGACCAAAATGTCTCATTGCATCATCAAGATCGAAGTCACTATCATCATCATCATCATAGTATCCATGTTCACCATGATCTTGTGACTCATCATTTCCTAGAGAGGGTAATTCATTAGATAAATGATCATCAAAGTGGTCACCTTTATGAATTCTTATAGCTTCAGATATAATGATTCCAACATCTCCTTTAGCACGCTTGAGATTGGTAAGCTCAAATAGACAATCACCAAAACTAGGATCACTAGAGTTCATCTTACTCAAGGCAATAGATTTATGGAGAATTGCATCCAAATTTTTTAAGGAATAATTGGGAAATCGTTCCTCAAGAAATTTCCATATAGTATAGGCACAATTAAGAGTAGGCAAACTAGCAATCAAATTTTTAGGCAATCCTCTAATGATGAGCTCAATAGTTCTAAGATTGTGAATTATGTCGATATCTTCATCTAGGGTAGGATGCAAAGGATTAATATGAGGTGCACAAGGGCTAGCAATATACTTGTTCAAATGATATTGATTGAAAATTACAAGCATCTCATTTTTCCACTCATGAAAATACTCCCCATCAAGAATAGGCACTCTATGTCTAAGACTCCCTAAAGTAGACACATCCATCTTCCTCCAATGGTGATTAAACCAAGGCAATGGAGACCAAAGCTCTGATACCACTTGTAGGACCTTGAAGTAGATGTGTCTAGAGGGGGGTGATTAGACACTTAATGCTAAAGTTGCAGTTTTTAAGCTTTTTCGGTTTAAGTGGAGTTTAGGCACAATTTCAACATTCACAATACATATCAAGCAAGCATGCAAAGAGTATATAGGCAGCGGAAAGTAAAGCATGCAACTTGCAAGAATGTAAAGGGAAGGGTTTGGAGAATTCAAACACAATTGGAGACACAGATGTGTTTACCGTGGTTCGGATAGGTGGTGCTATCCTACATCCACGTTGATGGAGACTTCAACCCACGAAGGGTAACGGTTGCGCGAGTCCACGGAGGGCTCCACCCACGAAGGGTCCACGAAGAAGCAACCTTGTCTATCCCACCATGGCCATCGCCCACGAAGGACTTGCCTCACTAGCGGTAGATCTTCACGAAGTAGGCGATCTCCTTGCCCTTACAAACTCCTTGGATCAACTCCACAATCTTGTCGGAGGCTCCCAAGTGACACCTAGCCAATCTAGGAGACACCACTCTCCAAGAAGTAACAAATGGTGTGTCGATGATGAACTCCTGCTCTTGTGCTTCAAATGATAGTCTCCCAACACTCAACTCTCTCTCACAGGATTTGGATTTGGTGGAAAGAAGATTTGAGTGGAAAGCAACTTGGGGAAGGCTAGAGATCAAGATTCATGTGGTAGGAATGGAATATCTTGGCCTCAACACATGAGTAGGTGGTTCTCTCTCGGAACATATGAGTTGGAAGTGTAGATGTGTTTTGATGGCTCTCTCCATGAGTGAAGAGGAGGTGGAGGGGTATATATAGCCTCCACACAAAATCCAACTGTTACACACAATTTACCAATCTCGGTGGGACCGAATCAACAAACTCGGTCGGACCGAAATAGTAAACCTAGTGACCGTTAGAGATTTTCGGTGGGACTGACATGCAACTAGGTAGGACCGATATGGTTAGGGTTAGGGCATAATGTAATCTCGGTGAGACCGATTACACAAACTCGGTGAGACCGATTTGGTAATAAGCTAACCAGAGGGTTGGTCAGGCAAACTCGGTGGGACCGATTCGCTCTTCTCGGTGAGACCAAAATGTTACGAAAAGGAAACAGTGAGTTTACATTGCAATCTCGGTAGTACCGATTGCACAAGATCGGTGAGACCGATTTTGGCAATGGTCATACACAGTGAGATTACAATCCCATCTCGGTGAGATCGAGATCCCTATCGGTAGAACCGATTTGCTAGGGTTTGGCAATGGCTATGACAAGTGAAACTCGGTGGCGCCGGATAGAAATAATCAGTAGGTCCGAGTTTGGCTTAGGTTTAGGTCATATGTGGAAGTGGGAAAGTAGCTGAGG
Source organism: Triticum urartu (assembly GCF_003073215.2). Taxonomy (NCBI): domain Eukaryota; kingdom Viridiplantae; phylum Streptophyta; class Magnoliopsida; order Poales; family Poaceae; genus Triticum; species Triticum urartu. Next base: position 473,131,098 of record NC_053026.1, read on the forward strand.
ATTTTGGAGCATATCATTAAGCACTTGAAGCAAGAGGCTCATTAAGCAACACCTCATCCCTCCTTGATAGTATTGGCTTTTCCTATGGACTCAATGTGATCTTGGATCACTAAAATGTAAAATGAAGAGTCTTGAGCTTTAGGCTTTAGCCAATCCTTTGTCCTTAGCATCTTGGAGAATTTCCCACAACCTTCAGTCCATGCCACTCCATTGTTCAACTTATCTGTAACATACGAGATAGAAACGTTAGTCCAACAAGAGATATGTTGTCATTAATTACCAAAACCACCTAGGGAGCACTTGTGCTTTCAGCAACATTGACAAAATGAATGAATGGGCAACCAGAGCATCACTACAATTCAGTAATGTGCATGATATGAGATAGTACACTCATGCAACTCATTATGCGAAACTACCAGGCAGTTTTCCTTATAAAAATCAACATTGGTGCCTTTAACATTTTTCTACAACTAATTTTAGATAAGATAAAGGTTGGATTCACGCAGATTAACAAAATACATGCTGATGTAAAAATATAGTGATATACAACAGGTACTTACATCAGCATTGGAGCACAGAGAATTCCCGCAAGATATTTTCCTCGAATATGATCCCAATGGAGGAAGTCTTATATCGTTTAACCTTATTATCTAAAAGAGAGATGTGTAAGAAACATGTAGAAAATATGATCAGAATGCTATAAAATTTCATGATGCAAGGATACGCACACGCTTCTTAGAATGGAGTTGACATATTTTGCTGGACTGGAGCGGACTAGTTCTTTGGCCACTGAAATCTGCTTATTATCAGTGAGAGTTGGGTTTCTCTGTGCTGGAGCAGTATCTATGAAAACTGGAGTTGGTTTATTATCTCCTAGCATTTGGATCTTTTGCAAAGACCTGGTTTGTAACCCTTCAGATTCTAACATAGATGTCTTCCCCTTGCATGCCTTATATAGAAGAATGGTGCTTCAATTATAAAACATTCTACAATAAAGATGGAATAGGTACTGAAGAATAGAAAGGCATGACATATTGACATGTATTCCCTCCATACGTAAATAAATGGATGGGTCTAGGCGCATTTCAGTTCTAGATACATCCAGTTTTAGCCATTTCCCCGACATGTAATCCAGACGAAGGGAGTATGATGTAAGAGCTAGGGATACGACAAGACAACAGTGTAAAAAAATACTACTTGAATGTAAAACTGTATGCTAGCGGAATACATACAGAAAAACACTAAGGCAACATATGCGTGTATGATTGGGAAACTAAGATGGCATTGCAAGAGACCACTAGAACAACACTTCAATGTAAAAAAAACATGGTATGTTAGACAGATGAAGTACATACTGATGAATAACAATGCATAAGATATTAAGAAGCATGATGTCCAAACTAAGCAGATGGCATTGCGATAGAGTAGAATGACAATACTTAAATTTGAAAACATGTTATCATGAATGGAGTAGGTACTGAAAAACAGGAAGGCATGCCATATTTACATGCATGATCAGCAGGCTAAGCACAAGGCATTGCAACAGAGTAGATGCACTCTAGGACATTATATGCATGTTGTACCCATATCAAGGGCCAAGTTAGAGCAAGGACCTTATGGGGTGAATAGGATTCATCATCTTTCTGCAAGTCTTGTGAAGAACTGCCTTTACATGTTCCATCATATTGGGCATCATTGACGTCAAGTTCGTTGGCTGTTACATTGCTCTATGAGGTTCTTGTGGATAAATCAGTGTGTGCAATTATATCTGACATGCATGGAAGACAACTAGTAGTTAGATTTATGTAATGAGTGCCTATAGGAGACTGAAGGAAATATGCCCTAGAGGCAATAATAAAGTTATTATCTATTTCCTTATTTCAAGATAAATGTTTATTATTCATGCTAGAATTGTATTAACCGGAAACATAATACATGTGTGAATACATAGACAAACATAGTGTCACTAGTATGCCTCTACTTGACTAGCTCATTGATCAAAGATGGTTAAGTTTCCTAACCATAGACATGAGTTGTTATTTGATCAATGGGATCACACATTAGGAGAATGATGTTATTGACTTGACACATTCTGTTAGCTTAGCACTTGATCATTTTTGTTTACTACTGTTGCTTTCTTCATGACTTATACATGTTCTTATGACTATGAGATTATGCAACTCCCGAATACCGAAGGAACACTTTGTGTGCTACCAAATGTCACAACGTAACTGGGTGATTATAAAGGTGCTCTACAGGTGTCTTCGATGGTACTTGTTGAGTTGGCATATATCAAGATTAGGATTTGTCACTCCGATTGTCGGAGAGGTATCTCTGGGCCCTCTCGGTAATGCACATCACTATAAGCCTTGCAAGCAATGCAACTAATGAGTTAGTTGCGGGATAGTGTATTACGAAACGAGTAAAGAGACTTGCCGGTAACGAGATTGAACTAGGTATTGAGATACCGACGATCGAATCTCGGGCAAGTAACATACCGATGACAAAGAGAACAACATATAGTGTCATGCGGTTTGACCGGTAAAGATCTTCGTAGAATATGTAGGAACCAATATGAGCATCCAAGTTCCGCTATTGGTTATTGAATGGAGACATGTCTCGATCATGTCTACATAGTTCTCGAACCCGTAGGGTCCGCACGCTTATAGTTCTGTGACGATCGGTTTTATGAGTTTATATGTTTTGATGTACCGAAGCTAGTTTGGAGTCCCGGATATGATCACGGACATGACGAGGAGTCTTGAAATGGTCGAGACATAAATATTGATATATTGGAAGCCTACATTTGGACATCGGAAGAGTTCCGGGTAAAATCAGGATTTTACTAGAGTACCGGAGGGGTTACCGAAACCCCCTGGGGGCTAATGGGCCTTGTTGGGCCATAAGGGAAAGAGAGAGGGGCCGGCCTAGGGCAGGCAGCGCCCCCCTCCCCTCTGGTCTGAATTGGACTAGGAGAGGGGGGGGGCGGCGCCCCCCTTTCCTTCTCTTTCTCTCCCTTCCTTTCCCCCTCCAAGTAGGAGTAGGAAAGAGGGGAATCCTACTCCTACTAGGAGGAGGGTTCCTCCTCCTGGCGCACCAACAAGGGCCGGCCGGCCTCCCCCTTGCTCCTTTATATACAGGGGAAAGGGGGCACCTCTAGACACACAAGTTGATCACAAAGATCTCTCCCAGCTGTGTGCGGTGCCCCCTCCACCATAATCCACCTCGGTCATACTGTAGCGGTGCTTAGGCGAAGCCCTGCCATGGTAGCTTCATCAACATCATCACCACGCTGTCGTGATGACGAAACTCTTCCCCGAGCTCTACTGGATCGTGAGTTCGCGGGACGTCACCAAGCTGAACGTGTGCTGAACGCGGAGGTGCCGTACGTTCGGTACTGAGGATCGGTCGATCGTGAAGATGTACGATTACATCAACCGTTTTGTCATAACGCTTCCGCTTAACGGTCTACTAGGGTACATGGATGACACTCTTCCCTCTCGTTGATATGCATAACCATGATCCTGCGTGTGCGTAGGAATTTTTTTTGAAATTACTACGTTCCCCAACAGTGGCATCCGAGCCAGGTTTTATGCGTAGATGTTATATGCACGAGTAGAACACAAGTGAGTTGTGGGTGATACAAGTCATACTGCTTACCAGCATGTCATACTTTGGTTCGGCGGTATTGTTGGATGAAGCGGCCCAGACCAAAATTACGCGTACGCTTACGCGAGACTGGTTCTACCGACGTGCTTTGCACATAGGTGGCTGGTGGGTGTCAGTTTCTCCAACTTTAGTTGAATCAAGTGTGGCTACGCCCGGTCCTTGAGAAGGTTAAAACAACACTAACTTGACGAACTATAGTTGTGGTTTTGATGCGTAGGTAAGAATGGTTCTTGCTCGGCCCGTAGCAGCCACGTAAAACTTGCAACAACAAAGTAGAGGACGTCTAACTTGTTTTTGCAGGGCATGTTGTGATGTGATATGGTCAAGACATGATGCTATATTTATTGTATGAGATGATCATGTTTTGTAACGGGGTTATCGGCAACTGGCAGGAGACATATGGTTGTCGCTTTATCGTATGCAATACAATCGCCCTGTAATTGCTTTACTTTATCACTAAGCGGTAGCGATAGTCGTAGAAGCAATAGTTGGCGAAACGACAATGATGCTACGATGGAGATCAAGGTGTCGCATCGGTGACGATGGTGATCATGACGGTGCTTCGGAGATGGAGATCACAAGCACATGATGATGATGGCCATATCATATCACTTATATTGATTGCATGTGATGTTTATCCTTTATGCATCTTATTTTGCTTTGATTGAGGGTAGCATTATAAGATGATCTCTCACTAAATTTCAAGATAAAAGTGTTCTCCCTGAGTATGCACCGTTGCCAAAGTTCGTCGTGCCGAGACACCACGTGATGATCGGGTGTGATAAGCTCTACGTCCATCTACAATGGGTGCAAGCCAGTTTTGCACATGCAGAATACTCGGGTTAAACTTAATGAGCCAAGCATATGCAGATATGGCCTCGGAACACTGAGACCGAAAGGTCGAGCGTGAATCATATAGTAGATATGATCAACATAGTGATGTTCACCATTGAAAACTACTCCATTTCACGTGATGATCGGTTATGGTTTAGTTGATATGGATCACGTGATCACTTAGATGATTAGAGGGATGTCTATCTAAGTGGGAGTTCTTAAGTAATATGATTAATTGAACTTAAATTTATCATGAACTTAGTACCTGATAGTATCTTGCTTGTTTATGTTGATTGTAGATAGATGGCTCGTGCTGTTGTTCCGTTGAATTTTAATGCGTTCCTTGAGAAAGCAAAGTTGAAAGATGATGGTAGCAATTACATGGACTGGGTCCGTAACTTGAGGATTATCCTCATTGCTGCACAGAAGAATTACGTCCTGGAAGCACCGCTGGGTGCTAGGCCTGCTGTAGATGCTGCTGATGACGTTAAGAACGTCTGGCTGAGTAAATCTGATGACTACTCGATAGTTCAGTGTGCCATGCTTTACGACTTAGAACCGGGACTTCAACGATGTTTTGAACGTCATGGAGCATATGAGATGTTCCAGGAGTTGAAGTTAATATTTCAAGCAAATGCCCGGATTGAGAGATATGAAGTCTCCAATAAATTCTATAGCTGCAAGATGGAGGAGAATAGTTCTGTTAGTGAGCATATACTCAAAATGTCTGGGTATCATAATCACTTGACTCAACTGGGAGTTAATCTTCCTGTTGATAGTGTCATTGACAGAGTTCTTCAATCACTGCCACCAAGCTACAAAAGCTTCGTGATGAACCATAATATGCAAGGGATGAATAAGACAATTCCCGAGCTCTTAAAGGCTGCGAAGGTAGAAATCAAAAAGGAGCATCAAGTGTTGATGGTTAACAAAACCACCAGTTTCAAGAAAAGGGGGAACTTCAAGAAAAACGGCAAGCAAGTTTTTGCTCAAGAGAAGAAACCCAAGTCTAGACCTAAGTGTAGCGACCCGACCCGAATGGATGAAGTCTACTGTGCTCCGGTGTCATCCCTGGATCAGTAATGCTGACACCACACAGTACTTCGAAGGATTTATAGCAGAGTGGCAATCACACACTTATTACATCGATGTCTCAAAGAGAACTTAATACAATAAATATGGCTTAAGGCCATCTAGTGTCGATAACAGCGGAAGACTTGGAAGACAAATGGGTCCATCAACTCCAACGGCATCACTGAGTATAGAACCACGACCTAAAACACCTTACTCATCGTCTGAAAAGTCTGCAACATGAAAGTTGCAGCCCGAAAACGGGTCAGCACATGGAATATGCTGGCAAGGTAACACATAGAGAGTAATGGAATGCAACAGCTATACTACATGCATATTTGGCTGGTGGAAAGCTCTATGGTTACAGTTTTGCGTAAAGCCAAGTTTTTCCCTACTGCAAAGGAATAAATTTATTTAACTATCATGGTGGTTGTTAAACATCGAGAATGGTTGACAGCATTCCGATCCCAATTAAGTGAACAATTAAAACCCAACAACATTAATTAGAAGTAACATGTTGAGATTCACATGATATTCAAGTACTAGATACTCAAGTTGTCCATAACCGGGGACACGGCTAATCATGATTAGTTTGTACACTCTGCAGAGGTTTGCGCACTTTTCCCCACAAGACTCGATCGCCTCCGTTTGGTTTCTCGCACTACATGGTGTTTGAGAAGACGGATATGACCGAGACACAGTCTTTCAGAAGCGCTAGCACCTTACGATGGATAGACCGGTACACCTAGTTTCCCCTACATCTGCTAGTCTACCCTGTAAGAGTTCGCACGACTTAGTCAACTATGCCAGAGCCCATAATGGCTTGTGGCTGCACACGTAAGTTTCTAGCATGAAAGATCTTATGATCCCTTTGAGCCTGGGTGGCGGTCCAAAATAAAACAGGCAAGTCCTGATAGAAACCAGATGCCTCAATCCACCCAGATGTGTGTTTAAGTTGCCACCTTAGATAAACCATTAATTAACAATACTCACATCTGTCATGGATATCACTCACCCAATCCACGTCTACTAGGATAGCATGGCATAATAAGCAACGTAGAAGTAACTCCCAAGGTTTCATATTAATACAGGTAATAGGTACTACCTCATCTACTTCCCATCCCACAATTTAATTAGATCCTAATCATGCAATGTGTGAGGAATGATCTAATGCAATAAAACTGGGTTGTAGAAAAGGTATGATCAAAGTGTTACTTGCCTTGCTGATGATCCGCGAGACCTAGAGATTCGAAGTAACAGGCGGCGCAATCCGGGTGATTTATCGTAGACAAACAACAAGCATACAATAAGTACTCATCTAATGCACAGGTAAAACTCGAACAAGAGAACGAACCAGAAAGTTCAACTTAAGAACTCCGGTTGCAAAGAAAGAACGAACCGAACAAAGAAACGGAAAACAAACGGCGGAAGAAAACAACTCGGTTCTAGCAAGTTGAAACTAGGTCAAATTTTACCATAGCAAAAACTTGTTTAAGTTGATTAGACGGAACGACATTTTCGAAACGAAACTCCAGGCGCTTGAATCACCTGATTCCGATAAACGAGCGAGAAGAAAGACTAGAACGAAGATCGGATCTGAGATCGCGATCGCGGAAGAAACGCGGAATAAATCCGACGGAAAGAAAAAAAGATGAACGGTTAAACGAACGGACGTTCGTTAACCGAGAATAACCGGTGATCACGTTCGTTAAGACGAACGGTCCGACGAACGCTCGCTAAGCAACTAAACCGAAGAAAAATGAAAAGAAAACCTATCTAGGGTTTCGGAAAAAAAACCAAAACAAAACGGAAAGAAAAGAAAAAGAACCGGAACGGTTTTCTAAAAAAAACCGAACCGAGGCGAGGGGTGGCGCGGCTACCTCCGGCGAGGCTCCGGCGAGGGGCTCCGGCGGCGGCGGGGTGCAAGGGCGGCTGCGGCTAGGCGGCGGCGCAAGGGCGGCGGTGGCGGCGGCGCTATGCGGCGGCGGCAGCAGCAGCTAGGGGCGGCGGCGGCTGCTAGGCGGCGGGACTGGCGCGCGGCTCGGGGCGGGAGGCGGCGGGGCTGGCGGCTTGGGTAGAAGAGGAGGGGTGTTGGTATTTATATAGGTGGGGGGGTCTCTTGCTTGGGGAAGGGGCAAGGGGCAAGGCGGCGGCGGCCTGAGTCCCTCTCGGACTCGGCTTGCGCGCGGGGCTGGCGCACAGGGCGGCTGGGCCTGGCCAGCTGGGCCTTGGCTGGCTGGGCCTAGCAGGAATTTTTTTTTTAAATCGGTTACGCGCGCAGAAAAACAAAAGAAAGAGAAAAAAACTAAACGAACTCCGAAAAAATCTAAAGTAAATTTTCCCCGACTCCTAAAAATGAGCCGAACAAAATGAACTTTTCTCCGGGCCTAAAATGCAAATTTTGAAAACACGCATTTTTCCCTATCCAAAAGAACACCAGAAAAACCAAAATTTGATTTATTCATTAAATCTTCATTTTTCCTAAATTTGGGAAAGTCCTATTATTCCCTCTCATATTTTTGATATCGGAAAAATAATTGAAGATGAAATAAATAAATCAAATGATCCTCTTTTCAAAATTTGAGAAAACTCAAATATGAAAATGACGAAATCTCCAACTCTCTCCGAGGGTCCTTGAGTTGCGTGAAATTTCTAGGATCGACCAAAATGCAAGGAAATATGATATGCATGATGATCTAATGTATAACATTCCAAATTGCAAATTTGGGGTGTTACAAACCTACCCCCCTTAAGATGAATCTCGCCCTCAAGATTCGGGTTGGCTAGAAAATAGGTGAGAGTGGTCCTTGAGCAAATCTTCTTCTCTCTCCCAGGTGGCTTCATCCTCTGAGTGGTGGTTCCACTGGACTTTGCAGAACTTGATAACCTTGCTGCGGGTAACTCTGCTGGCAAAATCGAGAATCTTGACTGGCTTCTCCTCATATGTTAAGTCATCCTTCAACTGAATCGCTTCAAGCGGCACTGTATCTCTTAGCGGTACCTCCGCCATCTCGGCGTGACATTTCTTCAGCTGAGAAACATGGAATACATCATGAACTCCTGACAGTCCCTCTGGTAATTCCAACTTATAAGCGACTTCTCCCATACGTTGCAAGATCTTATACGGTCCAACGAAACGTGGTGCTAACTTTCCCTTAACTCCAAAGCGCTTAACTCCTCGAAGTGGAGATACTCGAAGATAAACCCTGTCTCCGGTTTCGTAAACTGTCTCCTTGCGTTTAGAATCTGCGTAGCTCTTCTGCCTGGACTGGGCTACCTTGAGCCTATCGCGAATCAACTTAACCTTCTGTTCAGACTCCTTAATCAAATCTGGTCCAAAGAATTGACGGTCTCCAACTTCGTCCCATGACAACGGTGTCCTGCACCTCCTTCCGTATAAAGCTTCGAAAGGTGCCATCTTCAAACTGGTTTGGTAACTGTTGTTATAAGAAAACTCCGCATACGGCAAGTTATCGTCCCAACTAGATCCATAATCTAGTGCACAAGCTCTCAGCATATCTTCCAAAATCTGATTGACTCTCTCAGTCTGTCCATCTGTCTGCGGATGAAAAGCTGTGCTGAACTCCAGTCTGGTTCCCAAAGTTTCATGCAACTGATTCCAAAACTTTGAGGTAAATTGGGTTCCTCTATCTGATACGATACTCCTCGGAACTCCATGCAAACAAATGATTCTATTCATGTATATCTTTGCCAACTTAGCACTGGTGTAAGTGGTCTTAACTGGAATGAAATGTGCTACCTTCGTCAAATGATCAACTACTACCCATATCGAGTCATAACCGGCCTTTGTCCTGGGTAGTCCTGTGATAAAATCCATGCCTATCTTATTCCACTTCCATTCGGGTATCGGCAATGGTTGTAACAATCCGGCTGGCTTCTGATGCTCTGCCTTTACTCTTTGGCACACATCACAAATTGCTACATATGCTGCAATATCCTTCTTCATTCCGGTCCACCAGAATGTTTCCTTCAAATCCAAATACATCTTGGTATTTCCTGGATGAATCGAATACGGTGAATCATGTGCCTCTTCCAAAATCAACTTCCTGATCTCTGGGTCATTTGGCACATAAACACGGTCCTCAAACCATAGGGTATTGTGCTCATCCTCATGAAATCCCTTTGCTTTTCCTTCGCTCATTTTCTCCTTTATAAAAGAAATTTCCTTGTCGAATTTCTGAGCCTCTCTGATTTTATCCATCAATGTTGACTGAATCTCCAATGCTGCCACATAGCCTCTCGGAACTATTTCCAAACGTAGCTCACAAAGGTTTTCTGCTAACTCCTTGGGAATTCCTTCCGTCATTAGTGTGTTGACATGGCTCTTACGGCTCAATGCGTCAGCTACTACATTAGCTTTTCCGGGATGGTAATGCAATCTCATATCATAATCTTTGATGAGCTCCAACCATCTCCTTTGTCTGAGGTTCAACTCCTTCTGCGTGAAAATGTACTTCAAACTCTTGTGATCCGTGTACACCTCACAATGATTTCCAATGAGGAATGTCTCCATGTCTTTAATGCATGCACTACGGCGGCTAACTCCAAATCATGCGTGGCATAATTCAACTCATGAGGCTTCAGTTGTCGTGAAGCATACGAAACAACTCTTCCTTCCTGCATAAGCACTGCTCCAAGTCCTCGACGTGAAGCGTCACAGTACACCTCATAATCCTTGGTCTGATCTGGCAATATCAACACTGGTGAGGTAACCAAGCGTTTCTTCAACTCCTGGAAACTAGCCTCACACTCCTCGGTCCAATTGAACTTAGTATCCTTCTTCAACAATTCCGTCATAGGCTTCGCAATCTTTGAGAAATTCTCAATAAATCTCCGGTAGTATCCTGCGAGTCCAAGAAAACTCCGGATCTCCCCAACTGTCATTGGTGCTTCCCATTCGGTTACGGTCTCAACCTTTGTGGCGTCAACTGCTATACCTTCTCCGGTTATAACATGTCCGAGGAATCCAACTTCCTTCAACCAAAAGTCACATTTGCTGAATTTGGCATATAACTGGTGTTCCCTTAGTTTCTCCAAAACCAAACGCAAATGTTCCTTATGCTCCTGTTCATTCTTTGAATAAACCAGAATGTCATCAATGAACACTACAACGAACTTATCCAAAAACTCCATAAACACTTTGTTCATCAGGTTCATAAAATAGGCAGGTGCGTTAGTCAATCCAAATGACATAACGGTATACTCCTACAGTCCATATCTTGTGGTGAATGTTGTCTTAGGTATATCCTGTTCTCGAATCTTCAACTGGTGGTACCCTGATCGCAAATCGATCTTGGAAAACACTTTAGCTCCTTGCAATCGATCAAACAGATCATTGATCATCGACAGTGGGTACTTGTTTTTGATGGTTACTTCATTTAATCCACGGTAATCAACAACCATCCTTAATGATCCATCCTTTTTCTCCACTAGATGTACGGGTGATCCCCAAGGTGAAGAACTTGGGCAAATGTAACCTTTCTCCAGTAACTCCTTAATCTGATTCTTGATTTCTACCAAATCCTTTGCTGGCATCCGGTATGGTCTCTTCGATATTGGGCCTGTACCTGGCAATAACTCAATCAAAAACTCAATGTCTCTATCCGGTGGCATGCCTGGCAATTCTTCTGGAAATACATCAGGAAAATCCTTTACCACTGGTACTTCTTCCTGCACAACTCCTGATAAGGAATTTACTTGTGTCCTATTCGGCGCATGCCGGGATACATACTTGATCCTTCTTCCTTCTGGCGTTGTGAGCAAAATTGTCTTACTGGCGCAATCGATGTTTCCTCCATACATCGACAGCCAATCCATACCGAGAATTACATCCAGACCTTGGGATTCCAGAATGATTAAATCCGTTGGGAAAACATGCCTTCCTATACTTAATGGCACTTGAAAACATCCTTGTCTGGCCATGTACTCTGCTCCTGGCGAGCTTACTAGCATAGGTGTTTTAAGAATCCTAGTGGGCAGGCTATACTTTTCCACAAATCCCCTTGATATGTATGAATGCGATGCACCAGTATCAAAAAGGACAAGTGCAGTAAATGACTTAACCAAAAACTTACCGATTACTGCATCAGGCTGATCTTCAACCTCCTCCACACTAACGTGGTTCACCTGTCCCCTGTTGAAAGGGTTCAGCTTCTTCCCAGAGCTTCCATTGCCATTTCCATTCTGGCCTTCAGGACATTCATTGGCATAATGTCCGGTCTTGGAACACTTGAAACAGGTGACTTGACTCAGATCTCTCTTGGCTGGGGTTGATGGGGTGGTACGGTTCTGGCCGTTGCTTCCTCCATTCCCATTACCATTCTTGTGGCCATTATGGTTGTGCGAACTACCTCCTCCATGGGTATGCTGAAACTGAAATCCCGGTTTAGGGGTAAAACGGGGCTTCTGCTGGGCTCCAGAGTTATACTTCCCCTTTCCATACTTCCTCTTGCGGTTCTCAATCTTCTGTTGCTTCCCTTCAATCATGATGGCACGATCTACCAACTCCTGGTAGTTGTTGAAACTTGCTACCATCAACTGCATGCTTAACTCATCATTCAGTCCTTCCAGAAACTTCTCATGCTTAGCTGCATCCGTAGCAACGTCATCTGGGGCATAACGTGCTAACTTGCTGAAATCGTCAACGTACTGGCCAACTGTCCTACCTCCTTGGCGTAAGTTGCGAAACTCACGCTTCTTCAGGGCCATAGCTCCGGCTGAAACATGGGCAGTGCGGAAAGCTTGCTGAAACTGATCCCATGTGACAGTGTCAACTGGGTAAGTGGCTGTGAAATTCTCCCACCATGCTGCCGCGGGTCCGTCTAGCTGATGTGCGGCAAACTTCACTTTCTCACCATCTATGCATCCTGCAGTGGTCAACTCCCTTCCTATCTTGCGGAGCCAATCGTCTGCTACTATTGGCTCGGTGCTACTGGAAAACACCGGCGGATTCAGCCTAAGGAAACGGGCTAAGTGGTCAACAGGTGGTGGTGGTGGTGGGTTGTTGTTGTTGTTCTGCTGGTTCTGGACTAACATCTGCATCAATTGATTCTGCTGCTGGATCAACTGAGTGAGCTCCGGTGGAAATCCATTGTCACGTCTCGGAGGCATCTGAGGGTTTAGAAAAGACGAGAATTAAGAATAGAGTGAGGTCTAAAGAGAAAACACTACCCCAATGCTCATGAGCAAATGCACACAAAATCACTTCATTCAATCAAACAAAGGGCTTACAATCGATCTAACTATCGGAAAGTGCTCGAACTATAATGTATACATGGGGGGGGGGACTACTACTAATATTTGGTGGTCATCTAAAAATTTGAATCGTTGGAAGACTCCATGATGTCTGCTCCAGCTTCGTCTTCAAAGTCGGGTTCACTTGGATCCGAATCGGTGTCGTCGATGATGATGTAGTTGTCCGGACATGCGACGTATATGTCTTCCTTCCTAGATGCTAACTCCCTCTTGAGTTCTTCAATCTCCTGCTTAAGATCGCCATTTTGTCTTGCTAGAGCTACGACCTCTTCCATGTAATCCTGGCGTGTAGCTTTCAGTTCTCGTTCTAACTCGATGATCCTTGCCTTCGCATTCTTCAACTCTATCATATCATTGCACATTTGGTTCTCGTGGCGTCGAATGTGCTGGTTTAACTCCTGGATGAAAGCTGCAATGGATCTATCCTTCTTGGTGCTGACTAACTCCCATTGTTCATCTCGGCGTCCGCAAATCTGGTAGATGGTGTCCTTGAGGTCTTCTTGGTAAACTTCTCCAATGCGTCCTATGGTGATATGCGCTGCCATGCTCTTTCCCAGACTCCAGGTTGGTGCATTGAAAACACTCTCTATGGGCTTCGTGGTTGGCGCGAATGTCCTTCCCGGAACGTGAGCTTGAATCTTCCAGCGCTCCTCTTCAGGCAGAGTGGCGTTGAAGGTCCCGGTGAAGCTTGGTAGTCCAATGTTCAGGTACTTAGTGACTTCCTTCAAGTGAAATCCAAAAGGTGTGCCTTCATCCGGTTGAGCATACTTAATCTTCGCGTTCGTCATCCTAAAAGTGTAGAAAAGATGAGGAGTTAGAAAATGAGAAGAGAGTAATGATCTATGGCTTTAACTTAGTGGTCGTGTCCTATAGTCAGCGTGTGCTCTAATACCATCTCTGTAGCGACCTGACCCGAATGGATCAAGTCTACTGTGCTCCGGTGTCATCCCTGGATCAGTAATGCTGACACCACATAGTACTTCGAAGGATTTATAGCAGAGTGGCAATCACACACTTATTACATCGATGTCTCAAAGAGAACTTAATACAATAAATATGGCTTAAGGCCATCTAGTGTCGATAACAGCGGAAGACTTGGAAGACAAATGGGTCCATCAACTCCAACGGCATCACTGAGTATAGAACCACGATCTAAAACACCTTACTCGTCGTCTGAAAAGTCTGCAACATGAAAGTTGCAGCCCGAAAACGGGTCAGCACATGGAATATGCTGGCAAGGTAACACATAGAGAGTAATGGAATGCAACAGCTATACTACATGCATATTTGGCTGGTGGAAAGCTCTATGGTTACAGTTTTGCGTAAAGCCAGTTTTTCCCTACTGCAAAGGAATAAATTTGTTTAACTATCATGGTAGTTGTTAAACATCGAGAATGGTTGACAGCATTCCGATCCCAATTAAGTGAACAATTAAAACCCAACAATATTAATTAGAAGTAACATGATGAGATTCACATGATACTCAGGTACTAGATACTCAAGTTGTCCATAACCGGGGACACGGCTAATCATGATTAGTTTATTACACTCTGCAGAGGTTTGCGCACTTTTCCCCACAAGACTCGTTCGCCTCCGTTGGATTTCTCGCACTACATGGTGTTTGAGAAGACAGATGACCGAGACACAGTCTTTCAGAAGCGCTAGCACCTTACGATGGATAGACCGGTACACCTAGTTTCCCCTACATCTGCTAGTCTACCCTGTAAGAGTTCGCACGACTTAGTCAACTATGCCAGAGCCCATAATGGCTTGTGGCTGCACACGTAAGTTTCTAGCATGAAAGATCTTATGATCCCTTTGAGCCTGGGTGGCGGTCCAAAATAAAACAGGCAAGTCCTGATAGAAACCAGATGCCTCAATCCACCCAGATGTGTGTTTAAGTTGCCACCTTAGATAAACCATTAATTAACAATACTCACATCTGTCATGGATATCACTCACCCAATCCACGTCTACTAGGATAGCATGGCATAATAAGCAACGTAGAAGTAACTCCCAAGGTTTCATATTAATACAGGTAATAGGTACTACCTCATCTACTTCCCATCCCACAATTTAATTAGATCCTAATCATGCAATGTGTGAGGAATGATCTAATGCAATAAAACTGGGTTGTAGAAAAGGTATGATCAAAGTGTTACTTGCCTTGCTGATGATCCGCGAGACCTAGAGATTCGAAGTAACAGGCGGCGCAATCCGGGTGATTTATCGTAGACAAACAACAAGCATACAATAAGTACTCATCTAATGCACAGGTAAAACTCGAACAAGAGAACGAACCAGAAAGTTCAACTTAAGAACTCCGGTTGCAAAGAAAGAACGAACCGAACAAAGAAACGGAAAACAAACGGCGGAAGAAAACAACTCGGTTCTAGCAAGTTGAAACTAGGTCAAATTTTACCATAGCAAAAACTTGTTTAAGTTGATTAGACGGAACGACATTTTCGAAACGAAACTCCAGGCGCTTGAATCACCTGATTCCGATAAACGAGCGAGAAGAAAGACTAGAACGAAGATCGGATCTGAGATCGCGATCGCGGAAGAAACGCGGAATAAATCCGACGGAAAGAAAAAAAGACGAACGGTTAAACGAACGGACGTTCGTTAACCGAGAATAACCGGTGATCACGTTCGTTAAGACAAACGGTCCAGCAAACGCTCGCTAAGCAACTAAACTGAAGAAAAACGAAAAGAAAACCGATCTAGGGTTTCGGAAAAAAAACCAAAACAAAACGGAAAGAAAAGAAAAAGAACCGGAACAGTTTTCTAAACAAAACCGAACCGAGGCGAGGGGTGGCGTGGCTACCTCCGGCGAGGCTCCGGTGAGGGGCTCCGGCGGCGGCGGGGTGCAAGGGCGGCTGCGGCTAGGCGGCGGCGCAAGGGCGGCGGCGGCGGCGCTATGCGGCGGCGGCGGCAGCAGCAGCTAGGGGCGGCGGCGGCTGCTAGGCGGCGGGGCTAGCGTGCAGCTCGGGGCGGGAGGCGGCGGGGCTGGCGGCATGGGGGGGAGAGGGGGTGTTGGTATTTATATAGGTGGGGGGTCTCTTGCTTGGGGAAGGGGCAAGGGGCAAGGCGGCGGCGGCCTGAGTCCCTCTTGGACTCGGCTTGCGCGCGGGGCTGGCGCACTGGGCGGCTGGGCCTGGCCAGCTGGGCCTTGGCCGGCTGGGCCTAGCGGGAATTTTTTTTAAATCGGTTACGCACGCAGAAAAACAAAAGAAAGAGAAAAAAAAACTAACGAACTCCGAAAAAATCTAAAGTAAATTTTCCCCGACTCCTAAAAATGAGCCGAACAAAATGAACTTTTCTCCGGGCCTAAAATGCAAATTTTGAAAACACGCATTTTTCCCTATCCAAAAGAACACCGGAAAAACCAAAATTTGATTTATTCATTAAATCTTCATTTTTCCTAAATTTGGGAAAGTCCTATTATTCCCTCTCATATTTTTGATATCGGAAAAATAATTGAAGATGAAATAAATAAATCAAATGATCCTCTTTTCAAAATTTGAGAAAACTCAAATATGAAAATGACGAAATCTCCAACTCTCTCCGAGGGTCCTTGAGTTGCGTGAAATTTCTAGGATCGACCAAAATGCAAGGAAATATGATATGCATGATGATCTAATGTATAACATTCCAAATTGCAAATTTGGGATGTTACACTAAGCCTGAGACTGAGTGCTTCTACTACAAACAGACTGGTCACTGGAAGCGGAACTGCCCCAAGTATTTGGCGGATAAGAAGGATGGTGATACGTCTCCAACGTATCTATAATTTATGAAGTATCCATGCTATTACATTATCTGTTTTGGATGTTTATGGGCTTTATTATGAACTTTTATACTATTTTTGGGACTAACCTATTGACCCAGAGCCCAGTGCCAGTTCCTGTTTTTTCCCTTGTTTCAGTGTTTCAAAGAAAAGGAATATCAAACAGAGTCGAAACAGAATGAAACCTTCTGGAGAAGTTATTTTTGGAAGGAAAGCAACCCGGAAGACTTGGAGTCCACGTCAAGGAAGCTTCGAGGAAGCCACGAGGTAGGGGGCACGCCCACCCCCTGGGCGCGCCCTCCACCCTCGTGGCTCCCCTAACGTACTTCTTCCTCCTATATATCTCCATATACCCTAAAATGATCGAGGAGCAGAATACATCGGGAGTTCTGCCGCCAGAAGCCTCCATAGCCACCGAAAACCAATCTAGACCCGTTCCAGCACCCTGCCGGAGGGGGAATCCATCACCGGTGGCCATCTTCATCATCCCGGTGCTCTCCATGACGAGGAGGGAGTAGTTCACCCTCGGGGCTGAGGGTATGTACCAGTAGCTATGTGTTTGATCTCTCTCTCTCTCTCGTGTTCTTGAGGTGGCATGATCTTGATGTATCACGAGCTTTGCTATTATAGTTGGTTCTTATGATGTTTCTCCCCCTCTACTCTCTTGTAATGGATTGAGTTTCCCCTTTGAAGTTATCTTATTGGATTGAGTCTTTAAAGATTTGAGAACACTTGATGTATGTCTTGCCGTGCGTATCTATGGTGACAATGGGATATCACGTGATTCACTTGATGTATGTTTTGGTGATCAACTTGCGGGTTCCACCCATGAACCTATGCATAGGGGTTGGCACACGTTTTCGTCGTGATTCTCCGGTAGAAACTTTGGGGCACTCTTTGAGGTTCTATGTCTTGGTTGAATAGATGAATCTGAGATTGTGTGATGGATATCGTATAATCATACCCATGGATACTTGAGGTGACATTGGAGTATCTAGGTGACATTAGGGTTTTGGTTTATTTGTGTCTTAAGGTGTTATTCTAGTACGAACTCTAGGGCTGTTTGTGACACTTATAGGAATAGCCCAACGGATTGATTGGAAAGAATAACTTTGAGGTGGTTTCGTACCCTACCATAATCTCTTCGTTTGTTCTCCGCTATTAGTGACTTTGGAGTGACTCTTTGTTGCATGTTGAGGGATAGTTATGTGTTCCAATTATGTTATTATTGTTGAGAGAACTTGCATTAGTGAAAGTATGAACCCTAGGCCTTGTTTCCTATCATTGCAATACTGTTTATGCTCAATTTTACCATTAGTTACCTTGCTGTTTTTATATCTTCAGATTACAAAAACCTATATCTACTATCCATATTCCACTTGTATCATCATCTCTTCGCGGAACTAGTGCACCTATACAATTTACCATTGTATTGGGTGTGTTGGGGACACGAGAGACTCTTTGTTATTTGGTTGCAGGGTTGCTTGAGAGAGACCATCTTCATCCTACGCCTCCTACGGATTGATAAACCTTAGGTCATCCACTTGAGGGAAATTTGCTACTGTCCTACAAACCTCTGCACTTGGAGGCCCAACAACGTCTACAAGAAGAAGGTTGTGTAGTAGACATCAAGCTCTTTTCTGGCGCCGTTGCCGGGGAAGTGAGTGCTTGAAGGTATATCTTTAGATCTTGCAATCGAGTCTTTTAGTTTCTTGTTTTATCACTAGTTTAGTCTATAAAAGAAAACTACCAAAAAAAGAATGGAATTAAGGGTACCTCATATGCTTCATCCTTTTAATATATAACATGAAAATAAGGATTCCGATAATTGTGCTCAAGTGCTAGAAGAAGAATGCATTAGAATGTTTGGCACTAAATATTTGAATGATGAGCATGATTGCAATGTTGTTAGTATGAATTCCTTAAATATCTATGATGCTAATGATATACAAAGCCACAAGCTTGGGGAAGCTATGTTTGATGAAGATGATATTTTTTGTCCCCCAAGTTTTGATGAGCAAATTTATTATGATGAAAGCATGCCTCCTATCTATGATGATTATTGTGATGACATGTATGCTTTAAAGTATAATGATAACAATGAAACTTGTCATCTTGATTTCAATTTTCAATCCCATGATAGTTACTTTGTTGAGTTTGCTACCACTACTATTCATGAGAAGAATCTTACTTATGTGGAGAGTAATAAATTTCTATGCTTGTAGATCATGAAAAGAATGCTTTAGGTGCTGGTTATATTGTTGAATTCATTCATGATGCTACTGAAAATTATTATGAGGGAGGAACATATGCTTGTAGGAATTACAATAATATCAAGTTTCCTCTCTATGTGCTTAAAGTTTTGAAGTTATGCCTGTTTTGCCTTCCTACGCTAGTTGATTATTGTCCCCATAAGTTGTTTGATCACAAAATCCCTATGCATAGGAAGTGGGTTAGACTTAAATTTGCTAGTCATATTCTTTATGATGCTCTCTTTATGTTTCAATTCTTATCTTTTATGTGAGCATCATTGAAATCATCATGCCTAACTAGGGGCGTTAAACGATAGCGCTTGTTGGGAGGCAACCCAATTTTATTTTCGTTTCTTGATTTTTGTTCCTGTTTATTAATAAATAATTCATCTAGCCTATGTTTATATGTGGTTTTTATGTTTTAATTAGTGTTTGTGCCAAGTAGAACCTTTGGGAAGACTTGGGTGAAGTCTTTAGGATCATGCTGTAAAAAACAGAAACTTTAGCGCTCACGAGATTTTCTTCCATTTTTTATTGCAGAGTGCTATATAGTTAATTCTTTTTGAATATGATTAATAGACAAATTCCTCAGGTCCAACAATTTACTTGAGAATTTTATGAGTTCCATAAGTGGTCGAAACCTACAGATTACTACAGACTGTTCTGTTTTTTACAGATTCTGTTTTCATCGTGTTGTTTGCTTATTTTGATGAATCTATGAGTAGTATCGGAGGGTATGAACCATAGAGAAGTTGAAATACAGTAGATATTACACCAATATGAATTTAGAATGAGTTCATTACAGTACCTTATGATGGTGATTTGCTTTCTTATACTAACGGGCTTACGAGTTTTCTGTTAAGTTTTGTGTTGTGAAGTTTTCAAGTTTTGGGTAAAGATTCGATGGACTATGGAATGAGGAGTGGCAAGAGCCTAAGCTTGGGGATTCCATGGCACCCGAAGGTAATATTCAAGGATAACCAAGAGCCTAAGCTTGGGGATGCCCCGGATGGCATCCCCTCTTTCGTCTTCGTTCATCGGTAACTTTACTTGGAGCTATATTTTTATTCACCACATGATATGTGTTTTGCTTGGAGTGTCAATATATTTTGTTAGGATTTGCTTGATGTTATTTAGAACAATTTTTTGCATCTTTTATTTCAATAAAAGTGGCATTGCTAGCCTTTACTATGCTTATTTTACAAGTCTTCACGTTGCTGTTTGAAAACAGAAAGTATACCGCTATTGCAATAATTCCCTAGAAAAGTCAGAATGTGATAAAATGTTGAAACCTTTTGAATATTAAGCTCTGATAAATTTACTACAGTGAGAATTTTATTTCATAATTTTTGGTGTTAGGGAAGTATGGATTTTTCTGCATTCTTTACAGACTGTCCTGTTTAGGCAGATTGCTGTTATGTTTGCATTGTTTGCATATGTTTGCTTCTTTAATGATTCTATTTGAGGATAGGACTATTAAATATGCAGAGGCATTTAGTATGAAATGTTGAATAATAATTTTAGTGATTTGCTACAGTAGAGTATGATAAGGTTTTTGCAATGGTTTATACTAACTTATCTCACGAGTCCTTGTTGAGTTTTGTGTGGATGAAGCTTTTGAGGTTTAGGGAGACCGTGATATGAGAGGAATTAAGGAGACATAAAAGCTCAAACTTGGGGATGCCCAAGGCATCCCAAGATAATATTTCAAGAAGTCTCAAGCGTCTAAGCTTGGGGATGCCCCGGTTGGCATCCCACCTTTCTTCTTCAACAACTATCGGTTAGTTTCGGTTGATCCTAAGTTTTTGCTTCTTCACATGATGTTTGCCATTCTTAGAATGTCATTTTATTTTGCTTTGCTTGCTGTTTGAATAAATTATCAAGATCTGAAATTATTAAATGAGAGAGAGTCTTCACATAGCTACATAATTATTTAAACTACTCATTGATCTTCACTCATATCTTTTTGGAGTAGTTTGTCATTTACTCGTGTGCCTCACTTATATCCTATGAGTAAATAGTTGAATGAGCGAATATCATAAATCTGAAATTATATATGTTTCATATGCTTATACCATGGGAAGTAATGACTTCACATATAAGAAGTAGAAGTGGTAAATTTATTGAAGGTTAGCAAACATTGTATTGGTCACTTGAACAATTCATGAAAGAATATTGAAGGAAGAGAGATTTCACATATAAATATACTATCTTGGACATCTTTTGTTGTTGTGAGCACTCATTAAAATATGACATGCTAAAAGGTTGATGTTGGACAAGGAAGACAACGTAATGGGTTATGTTTTCTTATATCTGAAATAAAGTATGTTGTCATGGATCATCCAACATGTTGAGCTTGCCTTTCCCCCTCATGCTAGCCAAATTCTTCGCACCAAGTAGAGATACTACTTGTGCTTCCAAACATCCCTTAAACCAGTATTGCCATGAGAGTCCACCATACCTGCCTATGGATTGAGTAAGATCCTTCAAGTAAGTTGTCATCGGTGCATGCAATAAAAATTGCTCTCTAAATATGTATTATCTTTTAGTGTGTAGAAAATAAGCTTTATATGATCTTGTGATATGGAAGTAATAAAAGCGACGGACTACATATTAAAGGTCCCTATCACAGGGGACAATAAAGTGACCTTTCTTTTGCATTAAGATTTTATGCATCCAACTATAAAAGCGCATGACAACCTCTGCTTCCCTCTGCGAAGGGCCTATCTTTACTTTTATCTTCTACCCTTATGCAAGAGTCATGGTGATCTTCACCTTTCCTTTTTACATTTTATCCTTTGGCAAGCACATTGTGTTGGAAAGATTCTGATATATATATATATATATCCAATTGGATGTAAGGCATCATGAACTATTATTGTTGACATTACCCTTGAGGTAAAAGGTTGGGAGGCGAATCTATAAGCCCCTATCTTTCTCTGTGTCTGGTTAAAAATTTGAACCCATAAATATCGCGTGAGTGTTAGCAATTGTGAAAGACTACATGCTAGTTGAGTATGTGGGGTTTGCTAAATCAAAGCTCTGACATAGACTCTTCCTGAAAATAAGATGAATTGTAATTGTTTGATGACTGAAAACATGGTTTGTTAGTTTTCAAGAAATTTTACGATCTACACTTTAACATGTGAATAGCTTATTACTTGATCATGAGAAGCTTTACGAGATGAACTATTGTTATGATATAATGATGCTAGAAAAGGTGATTGAAATTATCATTGATCAAACTTGTGCACCTGCTAGCATTCAGACTTCATAAATTATTTCTTTTATCATTTACCTACTCGAGGACGAGCAGGAATTAAGCTTGGGGATGTTGATACGCCAACGTATCTATAATTTATGAAGTATTCATGCTATTATATTATCTGTTTTGGATGTTTATGGGCTTTATTATGAACTTTTATATTATTTTTGGGACTAACCTATTGACCCAGAGCCCAGTGCCAGTTCCTGTTTTTTTCCCTTGTTTTAGTGTTTCGAAGAAAAGGAATATCAAACGGAGTCGAAACGGAATGAAACCTTCTGGAGAAGTTATTTTTGGAAGGAAAGCAACCCGGGATACATGGAGTCCACGTCACGGAAGCTTCAAGGAAGCCACGAGGTAGGGGGCGCGCCCTCCACCCTCGTGGGCCCCTCGTGGCTCCCCTGACGTACTTCTTCCTCCTATATATCTCCATATACCCTAAAATGATCGAGGAGCAGAATAGATCAGGAGTTCCACCGCCAAAAGCCTCCATAGCCACCGAAAACCAATCTAGACCCGTTCCGGCACCCTTCCAGAGGGGGAATCCATCACCGGTGGCCATCTTCATCATCCCAGTGCTCTCCATGACGAGGAGGGAGTAGTTCACCCTCGGGGCTGAGGGTATGTACCAGTAGCTATGTGTTTGATCTCTCTCTCTCTCTCTCGTGTTCTTGAGGTGGCATGATCTTGATGTATCGCGAGCTTTGCTATTATAGTTGGATCTTATGATGTTTCTCCCCCTCTACTCTCTTGTAATGGATTGAGTTTCCCCTTGGAAGTTATCTTATCGGATTGAGTCTTTAAAGATTTGAGAACACTTGATGTATGTCTTGCCGTGCGTATCTGTGGTGACAATGGGATATCATGTGATTCACTTGATGTATGTTTTGGTGATCAACTTGCGGGTTCCGCCCATGAACCTATGCATAGGGGTTGGCACACGTTTTCGTCGTGATTCTCCAGTAGAAACTTTGGGGCACTCTTTGAGGTTCTATGTCTTGGTTGAATAGATGAATCTGAGATTGTGTGATGCATATCGTATAATCATACCCACAGATACTTGAGGTGACATTGGAGTATCTAGGTGACATTAGGGTTTTGGTTTATTTGTGTCTTAAGGTGTTATTCTAGTACGAACTCTAGGGTTGTTTGTGACACTTATAGGAATAGCCCAACGGATTGATTGGAAAGAATAACTTTGAGGTGGTTTCGTACCCTACCATAATCTCTTCGTTTGTTCTCCGCTATTAGTGACTTTGGAGTGACTATTTGTTGCATGTGGAGGGATAGTTATGTGATCCAATTATGTTATTATTGTTGAGAGAACTTGCACTAGTGAAAGTATGAACCCTAGGCCTTGTTTCCTATCATTGCAATACCGTTTATGCTCACTTTTACCATTAGTTACCTTGCTGTTTTTATATCTTCAGATTACAAAAACCTATATCTACTATCCATATTGCACTTGTATCACCATCTCTTCGCCGAACTAGTGCACCTATACAATTTACCATTGTATTGGATGTGTTGGGGACACAACAGACTCTTTGTTATTTGGTTGCAGGGTTGCTTGAGAGAGACCATCTTCATCCTAAGCCTCCTACGGATTGATAAACCTTAGGTCATCCACTTGAGGGAAATTTGCTACTGTCCTACAAACCTCTGCACTTGGAGGCCCAACAACGTCTACAAGAAGAAGGTTGTGTAGTAGACATCAGATGGCAAGGTGAACAAAGGTATATGTGATATACATGTTATTGATGTGTACCTTACCAGAGCTCGCAGTAGCACCTGGGTATTTGATACTTGTTCTATTGCTAATATTTTCAACTCGAAATAGGGACTATAGATTAAGCGAAGACTGGCTAAGGACGAGGTGACGATGCATGTGGGAAATGGTTCCAAAGTCGATGTGATCGCCGTCGGCACGCTACCTCTACATCTACCTTCAGGATTAGTTTTAGACCTGAATAATTGTTATTTGGTGCCAGCGTTGAGCATGAACATTATATCTGGATCTTGTTTGATGTGAGACGGTTATTCATTTAAATCTGAGAATAATGGTTGTTCTATTTATATGAGTAATATCTTTTATGGTCATGCACCCTTGAAGAGTGATCTATTTTTGTTGAATATCGATAGTAGTGATACACATATTCATAATGTGAAGCCAAAAGATGCAGAGTTGATAATGATAGTGCAACTTATTTGTGGCACTACCGTTTGGGTCATATTGGTGTAAAGCACATGAAGAAACTCCATACTGATGGACTTTTGGAATCACTTGATTATGAATCACTTGGTACTTGCGAACCATGCCTTATGGGCAAGATGACTAAGACACCGTTCTCCGGAACAATGGAGCTAGCGAGCAACAGATTTGTTGGAGATCATACATACTGATGTATGTGGTCCAATGAATATTGAGGCTCGCGGCGGGTATCGTTATTTTCTCACGTTCACAGATGACTTAAGCAGATATGGGTATATCTACTTAATGAAACATAAGTCTGAAACATTTGAAAAGTTCAAAGAATTTCAGAGTGAAGTGGAAAATCATCGTAACAAGAAAATAAATTTTCTACGATCTGATCGTGGAGGAGAGTTTTTGAGTTACGAGTTTGGTCTACATTTGAAACAATGTAGAATAGTTTCGCAACTCACGCCACCTCGAATACCACAGCGTAATGGTGTGTCCGAACGTTGTAACTGTACTTTACTAGATATGGTGCGATCTATGATGTCTCTTGCTGATTTACCGCTATCGTTTTGGGGTTATGCTTTAGAGACGGTTGCATTCACGTTAAATAGGGCACCATCAAAATCCATTGAGACGACGCCTTATGAACTATGGTTTGGCAAGAAACCAAGTTGTCGTTTCTTAAAGTTTGGGGCTGCGATGCTTATGTGAAAAAGCTTCAACCTGATAAGCTCGAACCCAAATCGGAGAAATGTGTCTTCATAGGATACCCAAAGGAAACTGTTGGGTACACCTTCTATCATAGATCTGAAGGCAAGACATTCGTTGCTAAGAATGGATCCTTTCTAGAGAAGGAGTTTCTCTCGAAAGAAGTGAGTGGGAGGAAAGTAGAACTTGATGAGGTAAATGTACCTGCTCCCTTATTGGAAAGTAGTTCATCACAGAAACCGGTTCCTATGACACCAACACCAATTAGTGAGGAAGCTAATGATGATGATCATGAAACTTCAGATCAAGTTGCTACCGAACCGCGTAGGTCAACCAGAGCAAGATCCGCACCAGAGTGGTACGGTAATCCTGTTCTGGAGGTCATGTTACTTAACCATGACGAACCTACGAACTATGAGGATGCGATGATGAGCCCAGATTCCGCAAAATGGCTTGAGGCCATGAAATCTGAGATGGGATCCATGTATGAGAACAAAGTGTGGACTTTGGTTGACTTGCCCGATGATCGACAAGCCATTGAGAATAAATGGATCTTCAAGAAGAAGACCAGCGCTGACGGTAATGTTACTGTCTATAAAGCTCGAATTGTTGCAAAAGGTTTTCAACAAGTTCAAGGAGTTGACTATGATGAGACCTTCTCACCTGTAGCGATGCTTAAGTCCGTCTGAATCATGTTAGCAATTGCCGCATTTTATGATTATGAAATTTGGCAAATGGATGTAAAAACTGCATTCCTGAATGGATTTCTGGAAGAAGAGTTATATATGATGCAACCTAAAGGTTTTATTGATCCAAAGGGTACTAACAAAGTGTGCAAGCTCCAGCGATCCATTTATGGACTGGTGCAAGCCTATCGGAGTTGGAATAAACGTTTTGACAGTGTGATCAAAGCATATGGTTTTATACATACTTTTGGAGAAGCCTGTATTTACAAGAAAGTGAGTGGGAGCTCTATAGCATTTCTAATATTATACATATTGTTGATTGGAAATGATATAAAATTTTTGGATAGCATAAAAGGATACATGAATAAGAGTTTTTCAATGAAAGACCTCGGTGAACCTGCTTATATATTGGGCATCAAGATCTATAGAGATAGATCAAGACGCTTAATTGGACTTTCACAAAGCACATACCTTGATAAAGTTTTGAAGAAGTTCAAAATGGATCAAGCTAAGAAAGGAGTCTTGCATGTGTTACAAGGTGTGAAGTTGAGCAAGACTCAATGCCCGACCACTTCAGAAGATAGAGAGAAAATGAAAAGTGTTCCCTATGCTTCAGCCATAGGCTCTATCATGTATGCAATGCTGTGTACCAGACCTGATGTGTGCCTTGCTATTAGTCTAGCAGGGAGGTACCAAAGTAATCCAGGAGTGGATCACTAGACAACGGTCAAGAACATCCTGAAGTACCTAAAAAGGACCAAGGATATGTTTCTCGTTTATGGAGGTGACAAAGAGCTCATCGTAAATGGTTACGTTGATGCAAGCTTTGACACTGATCCGGACGATTCTAAATCACAAACCGGATACGTGTTTATATTGAACGGTGGAGCTAACAGTTGGAGCAGTTCTAAACAAAGCGTCGTGGCGGGATCTACATGTGAAGCGGAGTACATTGTTGCTTCGGAAGCAGTGAATGAAGGAGTCTGGATGAAGGAGTTCATATCCGATCTAGGTGTCATACCTAGTGCATTGGGTCCAATGAAAATCTTTTGTGACAATACTGGTGCAATTGCCTTGGCAAAGGAATCCAGATTTCACAAGAGAACCAAGCACATCAAGAGATGCTTCAACTCCATCCGGGATCAAGTCCAGGTGGGAGACATGGAGATTTGAAAGATACATACGGATCTGAATGTTGCATACCCGTTGACTAAGCCTCTTCCACAAGCAAAACATGATCAGCACCAAGGCTCCATGGGTGTTAGAATCATTACTGTGTAATCCAGATTATTGACTCTAGTGCAAGTGGGAGACTGAAGGAAATATGCCCTAGAAGCAATAATAAAGTTATTATTTATTTCCTTATTTCATGATAAATGTTTATTATTCATGCTAGAATTGTATTAACCAGAAACATAATACATGTGTGAATACATAGACAAACATAGTGTCACTAGTATGCCTCTACTTGACTAGCTCATTGATCAAAGATGGTTAAGTTTCCTAACCATAGACATGAGTTGTTATTTGATCAATGGGATCACATCATTAGGAGAATGATGTGATTGAATTGACACATTCTGTTAGCTTAGCACTTGATTGTTTTTGTTTACTGCTATTGCTTTCTTCATGATTTATACATGTTCCACTACAAGAAATATGTCAACTTGTGACCCTCACTATTGGCCGCTGAAAGGTCATAGTTTTTCATTTGCGACCTTTTTGTGACCAAAAACAGAAGGTCAAAAGCTGGCAGTCGTAAACTGAAATTAGTGACCTTCTTTGTGATATGTAAAAGGTCGTTGGTTCCACGACCAAATTTTTGGTCACTAGCAACCTCCCCAGGCCACGTAGGCATCCAGCGTGGCAAGCTGATGTGGCACAAGATTCAGCCCGGTCCAATTCGGTGTTTATATGGGCCGAGCCCATTAATTCAGCCCATTTAATGTATTTTTCCTATGCTTTTTTGTCAGCTTCATGGACCAAGCCCAACATTGCAGCCTTTTTATTTTTGGGCCATGGCCTTTTTGTCTCAATAGTTTCATTTTTTCTTTTTTTATAAAGTGGGTTCACTAGTCAGGTGCGTCCCCATTGTCAGGTTCTAGTACTGGGTCCTAGCCGTCAGGGAAATATTCTTCAATTTTTTAATTGAACGCAAATAAATACCTAGTATTTAAATTGGCACACAAAACACACAAATACTTAAAATATTATCAACCATCAAAGTGTTACATCATATAACACAGATACAAATGTGATCAGCATCAAGTTTACAATCAGATAACAAGCTCCACAAGTGTACAATCACATCATATAACACACAGGGCTTCATTACTCTCAGAACTAGCTCCAATGAGCTAGAACTATTCTTCCTTCGACTTCTTTGTCTTGATGCTCACGAAGAAACATGGAAGCCCAGCATCTGCACGTTATAGAACAAAATGTTTAGGAACAAAATAGAAGTGATTAGATGGCATTGGAAAACTCGAAAGATAAGCCATATAGCTTTGTTTAATATTACTAAGATATATAGCCATTAGTTTGTTTTAACATGGAACCCAAGAGTATGTGACTCTAGCACCCTGAGAAAGATGTTAATATGCCATCATACTAGCTGATAGACAAACATTCCAGGAAAAATAGATGCTTGTTTAACGGGTACAATCAGTACTACTATCTCTAACAGACAAATTTAAAGTTTTTAATACATTTATTTTCTATTAGCAAAACTGAATATGCTACTTCCTAATTCATGGCTGCATAGTCCAGCTAGCTACACCAGTATGCTCTCATGCAAAAATTAGAAAGAAAAAAAGAACAACAAATAAACCAACACTGATTTTTCTAACACGTACAGTAACTTGCTGATATAACTTTCTCCTAATTGCATTCTCATATGACTGGGCCAACATGTGATGTTAATGTTCGGTGTGCTATTGGCCGAAGCAAAGGAAGCGTCACCCACGCCTTTTACTAATGCAACTAGCTTAATTGATTTTTCCTACTTAGAAATAGTACTACACTTTGACTTGCTTCAACTCAGACGGAAGCTTCATACTAGCACAACCAGCAACAAACTAGCACTAGCCAGAATGAATCAAGAGGCCGGCGCAAATTAATCAACAGCCTCAAGTTCACATCATCTAGAGGAATATAAGACATATCCAAAGGAAAGATCCGATACATCAAGCATGATACTACTTTGTCCATAAGAAGGTCGTACTTACATCAAGCGTGAAGCACCAAAATGCTCTGCGAACGAGATCAAATATATCAGGTTGTCTATATCAAACCTAGCAGCTACTGCACGTGCAAAGGCCATAGCCTACTCTTTACGTAAGACAGTCTTGCGAGCCTCCAGCACTCTGAGAAGTTGAACTCTACAAAACATTGTAAAAAATTTCCATTCACACCTTACCACAATGCAAATAAAAAAGAAATTCTAAAAAATAAGACGTCGCCCAAAAAATAAGAAGTGCAGATAAGGTAATCAAGGAGCTGAATTTGACTGTAGAATGAATGTGAGAAACCGTTGATTAGATAAAAGCATAGGCTACTCCATGGAAACAAAAAAAAATTAAGACGGTAGGTTTTTCATGTAAACAAGAAAAGAATGTGAGAAATAAAATGCCTTTAAGGAAAACATCATGGAGAAAAGGGCGGTTTATGCATATAAATACTTTGAATGCTCCTCGTGTGCTCCAGTGTCATTCTACAGTTGAGATGCTGGATGTGTGTCTGGATGTCAAAAATATCAGAGTTATAAGCCCCTCTTACCATGACACATTCACATAGCAAAAAAACAGTTTTATTACCTATCCATACAACCATACCTTGTACAGGACGAGTGCCTTATCACCATCAGGATCATAACTTGTCTTGGTACCTGTAAAGGGACGTGTCAGGTATATTTGTCGATGGAAAACGGGATGCAAAATCATGTTTCAGTCCAGATCAATCAATCATGAGAAAACATGTATAACTCCCACTGGAATTTTTTTAATGTAGTTGCGAATTGTCCTGAAAACTTGTGCACTTAATGATGGTTAGATCCATCTTACAGAATAATCAGCTTCCAATATAAGTTAGCTAAAACAAAACAGAATGTATAAGCACGAATTAAGATAGGCCATGCATCAAACACAGAAATACTTTTGAGCCGTTCACTGTCATGTACTACTACCTAACTGGCTAACTCAGCAGCTGTGATTGATGGTACACCGCACCAAATTCCATAATGAATTCCATAACGAATGATAGATTCTAAAGAAGCAGCACTGCATTTCCAGCTATGAATAAGCATTGCTGAAGATTTCTTTGTAGAAATGAAGTCGGTAGCATTGTACCTTCCATGGAGGAGTCGACATTATGGGCTTCTGCCTGGCAAATCCGAAACACAAACATGTCACTATTCTGCTCTAGCATCAGCAGTGCAAGAGTAGCAGCAGCAGTGAGCAGCTACGGCATCTGGCGAGCATCAGCAGTATGCGGCAGCAGGCAGTAGAAGATAGCAGGAGCAGCAGGGACAGTACGCGAGCGAGGGGGCGCGCCGGCACGAGCGGGGCGCGGCCGTCGAGCAGGCGGCAGCAGGCACACGACGGCGGGCACGGCATACACAGGCACAAGGTCACGGCTGCAGGCGGCAGGGGCATGCGAGCGCGCGCCGACGCGAAGCTTCGGCCATGGCGGCCTCGACGAGCGCAGGCAACATATGACGACGGATCGAGGGGGCCAAACAGGGGGATCGGCTGACGGGCTCACCGTGGTGCAGATGACCAGCTCGGGGAAGCCGGAGACGTCGGAGCAGCGAGGGCGACGCGGATCGACGGGGGAAGGAGCGCGGCGGCCGACAGGGAAGAAGCTCAGATCCGGCGATGTGGGGGCGCCCAGCTTGAACTGGTGCCCGTAGTCGATGCAGAGGGGAGCTGCGGATCTCGTGGACACCTTCCCATGTCGCCATGTGGTGGGTGAGGAGGTGCGGATCCGGCGATGTGGGGGCGCCCAGCTTGAGCTGCGGAGCTATGGAGTGGGTGGGGCGGTGAGGTCGGGGCGGTGGGTGAGGAGGAAGGGTTGCCGCGCGGGAGAGGAATGGATCGGGAGGGGGGCAGCGGCGGCACGAAGATGGGAGGAAGGGTGCGACGGGGGGATCGATCTGAGCTAGGGTTTGGGCTGCGGGTGGGGGTATCTCTTTTTCTTTTCTTTTTTTCTTTTTTCTGTAGAAAGATGGATGGATGGATGTGGGATGGAGAGATGGATGGATGGATGGATGGACGCCATGTCATCAATCCGTGGGAAGTGTTCAGATTGGTTCGGAAAATCAATTGTTTAAAATAGTTTTCAAGTACTAAAAATAGAGGGATTTTGTGAAGTAGCTATCAAAAATATTTTTCAAAAGGGCACCACACAAATTTTCACTAGAGTTAGACCACATTTTATGGATAAGGACCAATTTGTATGCATTTCTGATCTTTATAGCTATTTTTAATCATTTTCCGAGTGGCAAAAATGGGTTTTTTTGTGAAGAACCTACCAAATATTTGTTGAAAAATTGGACTACATCAATTTTCTAAAATACTAGTCCATATTTAATAGGGTTTTTATCATTTATGCCACCGGTTGTGTTTCGCTACTCAATTTTGCCACTAGGAATTTTAACTGCTCAAAAAGGACATCGCTTCGTTACGCACAAGCTCAAAAATGCCACTAGACACCATTACTGTCAGCTCTAATCTCATTTACCATGCTATAATGACCAAAATACCTATAAACCAATATGTCAGCTCTCCCTCTATCTCACTACAATAGACTGTGGGTCCCACTTGATCCCAACAACGTTCTTATTTTCCTATAAAATTATTCGCTTGCTTACTCCTGACAAGTGGGGCCCACACTTATCATTGTGAGATACAGAGAGCTGACATGTGGGTATAGAAGGATTTTCATCATATAACATGGTCAACGAGTTTGACCTGACAATAACTATGTCTAATGGCATTTTTGAGTAAACATCTACCGAAACGATGGCATTTTTTATATATCTAATGGCATTTTTTAGGAAGCATCTCATGGAACGATGGCATTTTTAGAAGTTATAACTTGTAATGGCAAAACTGAGTAGTGGGACACAAATAGTGGCATAAATGATAAAACCCTATATAATATACAATTGACCAAATGGTTGGGTGTCAAAAGCTTTGATCCACCTCTCGTGAAAAAGACAAATTTCCGCCGGTTCAGCTGGAAGCGGGTCAAATTTCCACCTCTTTATTTTTTCCAAAAATCATTTCTAGGTACATAAGTATCTATTTAATCAGAGAAACGCCAAAAAAATTCCAAGATTCGACCACTAGCTAGGAACGGTTATTCCCGCCATTTTGACCGCATTTTGAAACAGGAATAAAAAATTCAAAAAAAATCAAAAAATTGGGAAACCTTCGCATTGTGTCATTATATGTGGCCAAGTTCCCAGGAAAAATAACAAACTTGTAATACGACAATTATTTTAAAAAAGTGTTCTCAGAAACGAGCTATCACGTATGGAGATCAATGGCTTTCAAGCCAAATGACCAATCTTATGGCCACATTCATGGCATTGTTTGTTCAAATGATCTCATATTGTGCACAAGGGTGCATATTGGAATGGCAAACAATGTTTCCTAAGGAAGTTTTCATTTTCTTTGGACGAAAAAACCATTTTCCATTTTTCGAGTGCCCAAAAGGAGGTTTTTTGTGAAGGACCTCCCAAATAATTGTTGCAAAATTGGACCAAATCAATTTTCTAAAATACTAGGACATATTTAATGCACAATTGACAAAATGGTTAGGTGTAAAAAAGTTTTGATCCACCTCTCGTGAAAAAGACAAATTTCCGCCGATTCAGTTGGAAGCGGGTCAAATTTGAACTGCAACTGCCTCATAGTTTGCTATTTATTTTTTCCAAAAATCATTTCTAGGTACATAAGTATCTATTTAATCAGAGAAACACCAAAAAAATGCAAGATTCAACCACTAGTTAGGAACAGTCATTCCCGCCGTTTTGACCGCATTTTGAAACAGGCATAAAAAATTCAAAAAAATCAAAAAATTGGGAAACCTTCGCATTGTGTCATTATATGTGGCCAAGTTCCCAGGAAAAATAACAAACTTGTAATACAGCAATTATTTTTAAAAAGTGTTCTCAGAAATGAGCTATCATCTTTGAAGATTCATGGCTTTCAAGCCAAATGATCAATCTTATGGCCACATTTATGGCATAGTTTGTTTAAATGATCTCATATTGTGCACAAGGGTGCATATTGGAATGGCAAACAATGTTGCCTAAGGGAGTTTTCATTTTCTTTGGACAAAAAATCAATTTTCCATTTTTCGAGTACCCAAAATGAGTTTTTTTGTGAAGGACCTACCATATATTTGTTGCAAAATTGGACCAAATCAATTTTATAAAATACTAGGCCATGTTTAAAGCACAATTGACAAAATGGTTGGGTGCCAAGTTTTTATCCACCTCTGGTGAAAAAGACAAATTTCTGCTGATTCAGCAGGAAGCGGGACAAATTTGAACTGCAGCTGCCTCATAGTTTGCTCTTTATTTTTTCAAAAAATCATTTCTAGGTAGAAAAATATCTATTTAATCAGAAATACATGGTTTGGTGGCGATACGTTGAGGTTTGGATGCTGGCCCAGGGCCCCAACTCCAAAGCGCGTAGACTCGCATGCCCGCCGCGTGGTCACCGCGTGACCGTGGTGTTTCCACGCGTTCCATGCGGCCTAGGCATGTCTAGTGGGTTGGGCACTCCCCTGATAGGTGTCAGGAAGAAGAAGGCAATAGAAGAATCTCACGAGGAGACTGAACCGAGCTCAAACATGAATTAGCACCCAAGTGTTTGATTAGTGGTACGGGAAATGCGCATGGCCAATGGGCCTGAGTTTTGGCCGAGGATGATCATCTACTAAGGACACTATCTTGGAAAAATTGCAGGTCAAATGGAGGAGCCTAGGTGTCACTTGCTTTGCAACATACCACACTGGACATAAATATGAATGTTGAAGCCACACTCACATGTATTGTTGGATGGGGCTCAAATTTTGTGGAGAGCTATCATTTGGGAATATAGAAGATGTGGCAAAAATTCAGCTCATTAGGATATGCCTAGCCAGTACTTCCTTCACAACAGTTCGAGCTGAACAAAAACTTTGGAAATTTGCCGAGGAAGATTTACCAGTCAAATGGAGTTGAATATTGTCATGAGGCAATGATTTGGATAGTAAAGAATGCCCAATTTTTTGGGAATTTTGGGAGTGACAGGAATATAGGTTGCTTCACAACCTAGGGCAAAAATTGACACATGGACATGACACATAGGCAAAACTGATGAGGTGGCGCCTTGTCATAGCAATAAGTACCAATGTATCCACGTTCACAACCTCATGACCATTTATATTGGTCGTAATCAGGTAGAAATACGGTCATTGGCGCCTCTTGTCTGCTTTGTGACCATTTGATGTAAGAAATTTCAGGGTTTGAGCCCTTCCAAGTGAAATGGCCGTGAATTTACGACTAATTCAGCTGGGGTCACTAAGAGAAGGTCATAAGTTGACATATTTCTTGTAGTGTTCTTATGACTATGAGATTATGCAACTCCCGAATACCGGAGGAACACTTTGTGTGCTACCAAACATCACAACGTAACTGGGTGATTATAAAGGTGCTCTACAGGTGTCTTCGATGGTACTTGTTGAGTTGGCATAGATCAAGATTAGGATTTGTCACTCCGATTGTCGGAGAGGTATCTCTGGGCCCTCTCGGTAATGCACATCACTATAAGCCTTGCAAGCAATGCAACTAATGAGTTAGTTGCAGGATAGTGTATTACGAAACTAGTAAAGAGACTTGCCGGTAATGATATTGAACTAGGTATTGAGATACCGACGAACGAATCTCGGACAAGTAACATACCGATGACAAAGAGAACAACATATAGTGTTATGCGGTTTGACAGATAAAGATCTTCGTAGAATATGTAGGAACCAATATGAGCATCCAGGTTCCGCTATTGGTTATTGACCGGAGACATGTGTCGGTCATGTCTACATAGTTCTCGAACCCGTAGGGTCCGCACGCTTAAAGTTCTGTGACGATCGGTTTTATGAGTTTATATGTTTTGATGTACCGAAGGTAGTTTGGAGTCCCGGATATGATCACGGACATGACGACGAGTCTCAAAATGGTCGAGACATAAAGATTGATATGTTGGAAGCCTACATTTGGACATAGGAAGAGTTCCGGGTAAAATCATGATTTTACCGGAGTACCGGAGAAAGAGAAAGAGAGAGGGGCCGGCCTAGGGCAGGCAGCGCGCCCCTCCCCTCTGGTCCTAATTGTACTAGGAGAGGGGGGCGGCGCCCCCCCTTTCCTTCTCTTTCCCTCCCTTCGTTTCCCCCTCCTAGTAGGAGTAGGAAAGAGGGGAATCCTACTACTACTAGGAGGAGGATTCCTCCTCCTGGCGCACCAACAAGGGCCGGCCGGCCTCCCCTTTGCTCCTTTATATACAGGGGAAAGGGGGCACCTCTAGACACACAAGTTGATCACAAAGATCTCTCCCAGCCGTGTGCGGTGCCCCCCTCCACCATAATCCACCTCGGTCATACTATAGCAGTGCTTAGGCGAAGCCCTTCCACGGTAGCTTCATCAACATCGTCACCACGCCGTCGTGCTGACGAAACTCTTCCCCGAGCTCTACTGGATCGTGAGTTCGCGGGACGTCACCAAGCTGAACGTGTGCTGAACGCGGAGGTGCCGTACGTTCGTTACTGAGGATCGGTCAATCGTGAATACGTATGACTACATCAACCGCGTTGTCATAACACTTCCGCTTAACGGTCTACGAGGGTACGTGGACGACACTCTCCCCTCTCGTTTCTATTCATCACCATGATCCTGCGTATGCGTAGGATTTTTTTTGAAATTACTACGTTCCCCAACAGAGACGACATAAATAGTAGGACTGGGGTTAACTAGCAGCAACAAATCTCAAAAACTAAAGGGATAACACAGATGAAAAATACAGAATATGTATCATTTGTACTCGAGACTAGATGGCACACAGAAGTATTAAGGAACAACATAGGTTATACTAGAAGTGGTATAATACTATAATCAACAGCCTGTGGGATAGCATTGGCTTATGGATGATAACTATGGAACAACGTTACCTAAAGAACAAGTATCTTAGCTAAACTATGGAACATCATTAACTCCTGAACAAGACCCATAAGAGATTAGCATGAATATACAGTGAAATGTGATGATCTATTTTCCATGCTTAGATGAATAACAAAGCCATAAATGTTGCACACAAGTAAGATGATGGTACAACCTATCTGGCCGCCATCCATAGGAGTGAGCATCATGTGCTGACTTGTCGACGACCCTGCAATTGTTGTGGCTGTCCATGTCGGGCACGCGCATTCAATGCAGGGAACTGTTGAGTGGGGACTATAGCTCCCTTCTGGTGTATGCTTTCCTTGTTCGAGCAGCTGCGGTGAGTCGGAAGACGGTGTGGCTGAAGATGCAGAAAACACATAATGTTAAGAATGACATGATGCCTACTACACAACCTTCTTCTTGTAGACGTTGTTGGGCCTCCAAGTGTAGAGGTTTGTAGGACAGTAGCAAATTTCCCTCAAGTGGATGACCTAAGGTTTATCAATCCGTGGGAGGCGTAGGATGAAGATGGTCTCTCTCAATCAACCCTGCAACCAAATAACAAAGAGTCTCTTGTCTCCCCAACACATCCAATACAATGGTAAATTGTATAGGTGCGCTAGTTCGGCGAAGAGATGGTGATACAAGTGGTAGATGGATGGTAGATAAAGGTTTTTGTAATCTGCAAATATAAAAACAGCAAGGTAACTAATGATAAAAGTGAGCGTAAACGGTATTGCAATGCGTTGAAACAAGGCCTAGGGTTCATACTTTCGCTAGTGCAAGTTCCCTCAACAATAATAACATAATTGGATCATATAAGTATCCCTCGACATGCAACAAAGAGTCACTCCAAAGTCACTAACAGCGGAGAACAAACGAAGAGATTATGGTAGGGTACGAAACCACCTCAAAGTTATTCTTTCCAATCAATCCGTTGGGCTATTCCTATAAGTGTCACAAATAGCCCTAGAGTTCGTACTAGAATAACACCTTAAGACACAAATCAACCAAAACCCTAATGTCGCCTAGATATTCCAATGTCACCTCAAGTATCCGTGGGTATGATTATACAATATGCATCACACAATCTCAGATTCATCTATTCAACCAACACATAGAGCCTCAAAGAGTGCCCCAAAATTTCTACCGGAGAATCAAGACGAAAACGTGTGCCAACCCCTATGCATAAGTTCATGGGCGGAACCCGCAAGTTGGTCACCAAAACATACATCAAGTGAATCACGTGATATCCCATTGTCACCACAGATACGCACGGCAAGACATACATCAAGTGTTCTCAAATCATTAAAGACTCAATCCGATAAGATAACTTCAAAGGGAAAACTCAATCCATTACAAGAGAGTAGAGCGGGAGAAACATCATAGGATCCAACTATAATAGCAAAGCTCGCGATACATCAAGATCGTATCACCTCAAGAACACGAGAGAGAGAGAGAGAGATCAAACACATAGCTACTGGTACATACCCTCAGCCCCGAGGGAGAACTACTCCCTCCTCGTCATGGAAAGCACCGGGATGATGAAGATGGCCACCGGAGAGGGATTCCCCCTCCGGCAGGCTGCCGGAACGGGTCTAGATTGGTTTTTGGTGGCTACGGAGGCTTCTGGCGGCAGAACTCTCGATCTATTGTGATCCCCGAAGTTTTTAGGGTATATGGGTATATATGGGAGGAAGGAAGTATGTCGGTGGACCTCCGGGCTGTCCACGAGGTAGGGGGCGTGCCCAGGGGTGGGCGCACCCTCCACCCTCGTAGGCAGCCCGGGGCTCCCCTGGTTCAATTCCGATACTCCATGGGCTTCTTCTGGTCCAAAAATAAGTTCCGTGAAGTTTCAGGTCAATTGGACTCCGTTTGATTTTCCTTTTCTGCGATACTCTAAAACAAGGAAAAAACAGAATCTGGCACTGGGCTCTGAGTTAATAGGTTAGTCCCAAAAATCATATAAAATATCATATAAATGCATATAAAACATCCAAGGTTGATAATATAAAAGCATGGAACAATCAAAAATTATAGATACGTTGGAGACGTATCAGCATCCCCAAGCTTAATTCCTGCTCGTCCTCGAGTAGGTAAATGATAATAACAAAAAATTTGATGTGGAATGCTACCTAAAATATTCATCATGTATTTATCTTTATTGTGGCAAGAATATTCAGGTCCATAAGATTCAAGACAAAAGTTTAATATTGACATAAAAATAATAATACTTCAAGCATACTAACCAAGTAATCATGTCTTCTCAAAATAACATGGCCAAAGAAAGCTATCCCTACAAAATCATATAGTCTGGCTATGCTCTATCTTCACCACACAAAATATTTAAATCATGCACAACCCCGATGACAAGCCAAGCAATTGTTTCATACTTTTGATGTTCTCAAACTTTTTCAATCTTCACGCAATACATGAGCGTGAGCCATGGACATAGCACTATAGGTGGAATAGAATGGTGGTTGTGGAGAAGACAAAAAGGAGAAGATAGTCTCACATCAACTAGGCATATCAACGGGCTATGGAGATGCCCATCAATAGATATGAATGTGAGTGAGTAGGGATTGCCATGCAACGGATGCACTAGAGCTATAAGTGTATGAAAGCTCAACAAAAGAAACTAGTATGTGTGCATCCAACTCGCTTGCTCACGAAGACCTAGGGCATTTTGAGGAAGCCCATCATTGGAATATACAAGCCCAGTTCTATAATAAAAGATTCCCACTAGTATATGAAAGTGACAACATAGGAGACTCTCTATCATGAAGATCATGGTGCTACTTTGAAGCACAAGTGTGGTAAAAGGATAGTAGCATTGCCCCTTCTCTCTTTTTCTCTCATTTTATTTATTTATTTGGGCCCTTTCTCTTTTTTATGGCCTCTTTTTTTCCTTTTTTATTTGGGCTTCTTTGGCCTCTTTTATTTATTTATTTTTGTCCGGAGTCTCATCCCGACTTATGGGGGAATCATAGTCTCCATCATCCTTTCTTCACGGGGACAATGCTCTAATAATGATGATCATCACACTTTTATTTACTTACAACTCAAGAATTACAACTTGATACTTAGGACAAGATATGACTCTATATGAATGCCTCCGGCGGTGTACCGGGATGTGCAATGATGCATGAGTGACATGTATGAAAGAATTATGAACGGTGGCTTTGCCACAAATACGATGTCAACTACATGATCATGCAAAGCAATATGACAATGATGAAGCGTGTCATAATAAACGGAACGGTGGAAAGTTGCATGGCAATATATCTCGGAATGGCTATGGAAATGCCATAATAGGTAGGTATGGTGGCTGTTTTGAGGAAGGTATATGGTGGGTTTATGGTACCGGCGAAAGTTGCACGGTACTAGAGAGGCTAGCAATGGTGGAAGGGTGAGAGTGCGTATAATCCATGGACTCAACATTAGTCATAAAGAACTCACATACTTATTGCAAAAATCTATTAGTTATCGAAACAAAGTTACTACGCGCATGCTCCTAGGGGGATAGATTGGTAGGAAAAGACCATCGCTCGTCCCTGACCGCCACTCATAAGGAAGACAATCAATAAATAAATCATGCTCCGACTTCATCACATAACGGTTCACCATATGTGCATGCTACGGGAATCACAAACTTTAACACAAGTATCTATCAAATTCACAACTACTCAACTAGCATGACTCTAATATCACCATCTCCATATCTCAAAACAATCATCAAGTATCAAACTTCTCATAGCATTCAATGCACTTTATATGAACGTTTTTATTATATCCCTCTTGGATGCCCATCATATTAGGACTAAATTCATAACCAAAGAAAATTACCATGCTGTTTAGGACTCTCAAAATAATATAAGTGAAGCATGAGAGTTCATCTATTTCTATAAAATAAAACCACCACCATGCTCTAAAAAGATATAAGTGAAGCACTAGAGCAACAACAAACTACTCCGAAAGATATAAGTGAAGATCAATGAGTAGTCGAATAATTATGCAACTATATGAAGACTGTCCCATTTAATAATTTCAGATCTTGGTATTTTATTCAAACAGCA
Organism: Triticum urartu; assembly: GCF_003073215.2. Taxonomy (NCBI): domain Eukaryota; kingdom Viridiplantae; phylum Streptophyta; class Magnoliopsida; order Poales; family Poaceae; genus Triticum; species Triticum urartu. The sequence continues at coordinate 473,171,128 of NC_053026.1, forward strand.
AGCAAAACCAAATAAAATAAAATGACGCTCCAAGCAAAACACATATCATGTGGTGAATAAAAATATAGCTCCAAGTAAAGTTACCGATGAACGAAGACGAAAGAGGGGATGCCTTCCGGGGCATCCCCAAGCTTAGGATCTTGGTTGTCCTTGAATATTACCTTGGGGTGCCTTGGGCATCCCCAACTTAGGCTCTTGCCACTCCTTATTCCATAGTCCATCGAATCTTTACCCAAAACTTGAAAACTTCACAACACAAAACTTTACAGAAAACTCGTAAGCTCCGTTAGTATAAGAAAGTAAATCACCACTTAGGTACTGTTGTGAACTCATTCTAAATTCATATTGGTGTAATATCTACTGTATTCCAACTTCTCTGTGGCTCATACCCTCCGATACTACTCATAGATTCATCAAAATAAGCAAACAACACGATGAAAACAGAATCTGTCAAAAACAGAACAGTCTGTAGTAATCTGTAGGTTTAGACCACTTATGGAAATCACAAAATTCTCAAATAAATTGGTGGACCTGAGTGATTTGTCTATTAATCATCTGCAAAAATAATTAACTAAATAGCACTACCCAAATAAAAATGGCAGCAATTCTCGTGAGCGCTAAAGTTTCTGTTTTTTTACAGCAAGATCAACAAGACTTTCCCCAAGTCTTCCCAACGGTTCTACTTGGCACAAACACTAATTAAAACATAAAAGATAAATAATAACAGAGGCTAGATAAATTATTTATTTCTAAACAGGAGCAAAAAGCAAGGAACAAAAATAAAATTGGGTTGCCTCCCAATAAGCGCTAACGTTTAACGCCCCTAGCTAGGCATGATGATTTCAATGATGCTCACATAAAAGATAAGAATTGAAACATAAAGAGAGCATCATTAAGAATATAACTAACACATTTAAGTCTAACCCACTTCCTATGCATAGGGATTTTGTGAGCAAACAACTTGTTGGAACAAGAATCAACTTGCATAGGAAGGTAAAACAAGCATAACTTCATAACTTTAAGCACATAGAGAGAAAACTTGATATTATTGCAATTCCTACAAGCATATGTTCCTCCCTCATAATAATTTTCAGTAGCATCATAAATGAGTTCAAAAATATAACCAGCACCTAAATCATTCTTTTCATGATCTACAAGCATAGAAAATTTACTACCCTCTACATAAGCAAAATTCTTCTCATGAATAATAGTGGGAGCAAACTCAACAAAATAATTATCATGTGAGGCATAATCCAATTGAAAACTAAAATCATGATGACAAGTTTCATGGATATCATTATTCTTTATACCATACAAGTCATCACAATAATCATCATAGATAGCAACTTTGTTCTCATAATCAATTGGAACCTCTTCCAAAATAGTGGATTCATCACAAAATAAAGTCATGACCTCTCCAAATCCACTTTCATCAATATAATCATCATAAATAGGAGGCATGCTTTCATCATAATAAATTTTCTCATCAAAACTTGGGGGACAAAAAATATCATCTTCAGCAAACATAGCTTCCCCAAGCTTGTGGCTTTGCATATCATTAGCATCATGGATATTCAAGGAATTCATACTAACAACATTGCAATCATGCTCATCATTCAAATATTTAGTGCCAAGCATTTTAATGCATTCTTTTTCTAACACTTTGGAAATATTTTCCTTCCCATCATACTCACGAAAGATATTAAAAAGATGAAGCGTATGAGGCAAACTCAATTCCATTTTTATAGTTTTCTTTTATAAACTAAAATAGTGCTAAAACAAGAAAAAAAAGATTCGATTGCAAGATCTAAAGATATACCTTCAAGCACTCACCTCCCTGGCAACGGCGCCAGAAAAGAGCTTGATGTCTACTACACAACCTTCTTCTTGTAGACGTTGTTGGGCCTCCAAGTGCAGAGGTTTGTAGGACAGTAGAAAATTTCCCTCAAGTGGATGACCTAAGGTTTATCAATCCGTGGGAGGCGTAGGATGAAGATGGTCTCTCTCAAGCAACCCTGCAACCAAATAACAAAGAGTCTCTTGTGTCCCCAACACATGCAATACAATGGTAAATGTATAGGTCACTAGTTCGGCGAAGAGATGGTGATACAAGTGGTATATGGATGGTAGATAAAGGTTTTTGTAATATAAAAATATAAAAACAGCAAGGTAACTAATGATAAAAGTGAGCATAAATGGTATTGCAATGCGTTGAAACAAGGCCTAGGGTTCATACTTCCGCTAGTGCAAGTTCCCTCAACAATAATAACATAATTGGATCATATAACTATCCCTCAACATGCAACAAAGAGTCACTCCAAAGTCACTAATAGCAGAGAACAAACAAAGAGATTATGGTAGGGTACGAAACCACCTCAAAGTTATTCTTTCCAATCAATCCGTTGGGCTATTCCTATAAGTGTCACAAACAGCCCTAGAGTTCGTACTAGAATAACACCTTAAGACACAAATCAACCAAAACCCTAATGTCACCTAGATATTCCAATGTCACCTCAAGTATCCGTGGGTATGATTATACAATATGCATCACACAATCTCAGATTCATCTATTCAACCAACACATAGAACCTCAAAGAGTGCCCCAAAGTTTCTACCGGAGAATCAAGACGAAAACGTGTGCCAACCCCTATGCATAAGTTCATGGGCGGAACCCGCAAGTTGGTCACCAAAACATACATCAAGTGAATCACGTGATATCCCATTGTCACCACAGATACGCACGGCAAGACATACATCAAGTGTTCTCAAATCATTAAAGACTCAATACGATAAGATAACTTCAAAGGGAAAACTCAATCCATTACAAGAGAGTAGAGGGGGAGAAACATCATAGGATCCAACTATAATAGCAAAGCTCGCGATACATCAAGATCGTATCACCTCAAGAACACGAGAGAGAGAGAGAGAGAGAGATCAAACAAATAGCTACTGGTACATACCCTCAGCCCCGATGGAGAACTACTCCCTCCTCGTCATGGAGAGCACCGGGATGATGAAGATGGCTACCGGACAGGGATTCCCCCTCCGGCAGGCTGCCGGAACGGGTCTAGATTGGTTTTCGGTGGCTACGGAGGCTTCTGGCGGCGGAACTCCCGATCTATTGTGCTCCCTGAAGTTTTTAGGGTATATGGGTATATATGGGAGGAAGAAGTACGTCGGTGGACCTCTGGGCTGTCCACGAGGCAGGGGGGCGCGCCCAGGGGGTTGGCGTGCCCTCAACCCTCATAGGCAGCTCGGGGCTCCCCTGGTTCAACTCCGATACTCCATGGGCTTCTTCTGGTCCAAAAATAAGTTCCGTGAAGTTTCAGGTCAATTGGACTCCGTTTGATTTTCCTTTTATGTGATACTCTAAAACAAGGAAAAAATAGAATCTGACACTGGGCTCTGGGTTAATAGGTTAGTCCCAAAAATCATATAAAATATCATATAAAGGCATATAAAACATCCAAGGTTGATAATATAAAAGCATGGAACAATCAAAAATTATAGATACGTTGGTGACGTATCATGACACATCTCTCTGATCTAAAGAAATACCCTAAGAGATCAACAGCAAGGTACGAGAGTGGTCACACGTCTGTTGATTGAAGACTAAATTGGGGTCACACGATTTTATTTTATTTTAGTACTGTCCGATCTACGTCGGATGGCTTGATGGTCGTCTTGTGCCTCCTGACTGACACTGTTCGGAATCTTCCCTGAAGAGCCAGTGACCACCGGCAGAGCAGCCTGCCTCCACCGTCCGTGGCCCCGACCAAAACCCCGCTCCCTACCCCACCGCACTGTCGTGGTTGCACCGCCCCTGGGCCAATCCACAAAGACTCGCCGTCATCCAAATCCGGCGGCGGCAGTACCTTCAATCCACGCAACTCTAAGATAGCCATCTAAGTGATGCTTCCGCGGTGAACTTGCGCCCCCGCACCCTTACGTTAGACACTAGCCAACCGGCAGCCTAGGAGCTTCGCCGGCTCGAGGGGTGCTACTTCCCATTGGGAATCGATTGGCCCAGAATAAAAATTCAAACAACTGACGCCTAAATAAAGTGATTTGAGATGAGGGTGCAACCTATCTGGCGGCCCGGTGAAGTAGGCAGCTCCAGCTGCCTAGTCGGTGAGGCCGACGCAGTTGCGGTGGCTACCAGCAGCAGGGAAGCAGAGATGTCGCGATGGTCGACGGCTACGGGGAAGCAGCACTGGGGCTCTGGATGGGTCCAAAGTTGGAGCCGCTCCGGGGTCGTGAACAACTGCGGGGGTGAATCGGCTCCGGTACGGTTCATGCGGCCGTCGTCGAGGCAGCTCCGGCAGCACGAAGTAAGAGGCGCACGGCCTAGTGCACGACGACAAATGGGCAGTGTCTCTGGGATTAGAGAGGAGGGCAACTGTGAATTTGGTGCGGTGGGGCTTCCATGGAGGAGGGGCTGAGGTTTCGCGGCTCGGGAGAAGGGAGCTACTGGGGAGAAGATGATTTGCCGCCCACGAGGTATGAATGGGGAATTGGGAGGGGAACCATGTCTTATGGACGCATTTTGTCTGAAATGTGGGGGGGGGAGTTACAGTTCTAACCCTGCCTTTTGGCTTCTCAGCTTGGGTCTGTGTACTGAGGGTCGAGGATAGTAGAGTAACTTTGCTTCTCCCAAATAGTGAGCGTGAGCGATTTCGGACGAGGAGGGCGTGTTTTGAAATATAGTGGGCGCGAGCGATTTCGGGCGAGGATGGCATGTTTTCAAATATAGTGGGCGCGAGCGATTCCGGGCAAGGAGAGCTTGTTTTGAAATAGTGGGCACGAGCTATTTCGAGTGAGGAGAGGGTGTTTTGCCGACCATGGTTTATGAATTATTTGGCACATGTCATTTCGGTCGAGGAGAAGGCGCGCTTGGATGAAGTTACGAACCTACCCTCGATGTACAACGGGCCAATTGATGCGTGTCCCACATAGGCCGGTAATTTCGTGTCTCCCATTTATTTGCTCGGCGAATTCCACCGAGCAGAGGGTGTTTAATGGTTCGTTCAAATTTTGGGAGAACGAGCATCCACGTCTACCTTACCAAGTCGATTCGAATCAAATTTTGAAATATTAGCTTGTCACTTCTTTTTTAGATGGAGAGATGATGCTCGGGAGTAATGTGTTTTACATGCTCGTTGCTAGTGATTTACTATATGATAAATAGTTGACCCACTCAAAAACGGGAATCAAACCCAAAATAAAATATCTCGATTCAATGAAATAGCTCGTTCACTAGGTCAAAATAGCGAACTAAATCCAAAATTGAACACCTCAATCGAGTAGCATGTTGTACAGTGTTATAGTACTCCATGAACATGTTGAAAGTCAAATTAATGAACTTGTTTGATATACACATATCTCCGTTCATGTGTGGATTGCAGACAACATGTTCGTCAATTTAAACATTCGAATGCAAGTATATATATCGAAACATGGTTTATATCAGTCTTTGATGCATAAAACATGACCTTCCCCTCTTCCGGACTCCTGCTCTCTCTCTCTCTCTCTCTCTCCGACAATCTTCAATTCTGTCGCAAGCATCCAACACACAAACATTTTTGGTCCCTATCCCTCTCTCTCCGTCTCTCTCTCTTTGTGTGTGTGTGGGGGGGCGGTCTTTCTAGTTCACGTGCATATATACTCCATCTATAGGTCTCTCTCGCATACTATGTATGATTCTCTAGTCTAAGCTAAATATCTTGGGTGCACTCATTGTACGCACACAAATTCCTTGGCTCGTTGCTCGTAACTCTCTCACACACCACTCTGTCGTCTCAGAGCTCTTCCCTCTCTCTCTCTCAAACTCTCCATCTACCTGGGTCACACGCACATGCATATCTCACCCGCACTCGATAGACCCATCTAAAACTCTATCTCTCTCCCTCGTTCTCTCTCCATCTCACACGCACACACACACAATCTCATGCCTAGCCAAGTATGATGGTCTCTCACTCAAATGTAGGCACACGCAGTCCCCCCCCTATATGTGTATGACTAGCTAATCTTAGTCTCCATCACAAACATGTGCATGGTCTATCTTGATTTCTCTCGGGGCATCTTTGTATCGCGCACGCACCTCCCTCGATCTCCCGCCCATATAGGGCATGTTCTGAATCTCTCTAGCTCCTGACTTCAGAAATTACCAGAGAGAAGTCACCCCGAACGATTTAGCTTCTGGAAGCTAAATTCACGAAGCTAAGATGGGCCAACAGTGCAATTTTGCGAAGCAAGGGTTTTCCAGCTCCACGTTTTCAAGAATCTGGAGTTCCTCTCACTAGTGCAGAACCGGGCAATAGCACCGGTTCGTAAGGCCCTTTAGTGCCGGTTCAGGAACCGGCACTAAAGTTTCGGCACTAAAGGCCCCCCCCTTTAGTACCGGTTCAGCACGAACCGGTGCTAAAGGGGTACCACGTGGCACGAGCCAGCTCCGGGGGCCGGGAGCCCTTTAGTACCGGTTGGTAACACCAACCGGTACTAAATGGTTGTGGGTTTTTGTTTTATTTTGTATTTTTCAATTAAATTTGTGTTATCAATTTAATTTAGGATTGTTTTACGTTATAATGAGTTGTAGTCGTCATCATCATCATCATCATCGCATATTAATAAATAAATAAACTCTAGCTAGCTAAAAATCATCGTAGTCGTCATCTAATTACCACTATTTAATCATCATAGTCATTACCGCTAGCTATGTAATCATCATCAACGTTGGCTAGCTTAAAGAGGAAACATTCACTTTGTAATAGAAGCAAAGATATCATCAAGTTCAACATAATCATCACCAACATCGAAGTTCAGGACACGGATCCATGAGACAAGTACTAATTAAGAGCATGAAGTAGTAGCTACTGATCCTACTGCTCCCTCTCAGGTAGAATAGCATAGAACATGTATAGCTCTCCTGATTCATCATACTGGAGCATGCAGATGAATCTGTCTCCTAATCTTGGGTTGCGCTTCTCCTTACTGCCCCTAGTACTTCTCTGCGATCGTTAACAATTTTGCTCCAATCTTTCACTATTAAGCATTCTTCGCTTTCAGAAATCCTGAATGCACTCATGTGCAATGTAGGAAATCTTGGTCGTAAGCTAACCATTGACATGCGACCTTTTGTCTCGATCCACTGAGGCACAACTGTCATCGGAAGTCCCTATTGAACAACATCGTATAGTAATTAATATACTAAGCAATGAAAGTTTAGCTTAAAAAATAATGTATGCAAAAGATGCACTAATTAAGGACAAATATTTAAAATCTTACCATCTTTTGATTATAGATGTGACAGTAGTTCAATACGATCACCATTGGTCGCACGTTTTGAGTACTAACATTTCTAAGTTTAGGAAAAAAATTGTCTTGATAGTATTAAGATCCTCAAGCCATGAAACATAATGACTTATCTCCTCGCAGTTTAGTTGAGCCCCGGGGCAGTAGTAGGTCCTGTCTACCAAGCGCCGGACATGTTTGCTTGAACCGAAATAAGCTGACAATACAAATTAGTTGTCAACTATTTTTGAATAAACTGTATGAAAGACATAAACATATGCATGCATGGTTGAGAAAAACTCACCAAATGGTAGAACTGGAGGCGTTTGCACATCGACCCAGATGTCTATATTACCTTCAATATCATCTTCCGGACGAATATCAAAGGTGATAACCATATCAGGCTCAAATGCATAAGCCTTGCATAGTGCTTGCCAAGTTTTGCATTCAAAATGGGTGTATGTGTCTCCATTATATAATTTGACGTTAAAAGTATACCCATGCTCCGTCTTCAAGTAAACTCTCTTTACCTCCATATCATCTATAGCACTAAAACCTATCTTATCCAAGACAAAAATTCTTGCATGGCAGGGGATGCGCTAGTAGAATAGTGAAAATTTAAAATTATAAGTTGAAGCAAATGAAGCATAAGTTTTGCATTCAAATAATATATAATTGACAAAGTGACTTACTGTATCAACTTCGAATGTCTCATCCACCTTGATGCTGAAGCGCCTACCATCAACAAGGAAATTTTGGTCGCACAGGCCGCGCTGGTCTTCACAGTGTTCGCACATAATAAAATCTTTTTCGTCGTCAGATGACATTTCCTATATATGTTCATATAGGTGAAACATTAAACACCTATATCTAGCCAAATATATATTCATCTAACATTTGACATTAATATATCTAACTATATATTCAATTGACATTACTATATATTTAACTTTTCTATCTAATTCATCTAACATTCGACATTAATCTAACATTTATATAAACTCAAAATATATAAAAAATTAAATAAACAGAAAAACTCATATATTATTCAACTAGTTCTAATCTCATATATTATTTTTTTCTTACTAAAAATAAACTAGTTATATTAATTATTCAACTAGTTCTAATCTCATATATTATTATTTTTTACTAAAAATAAACTAGTTATATTAATTATTCAACTAGTTCTAATCTCTAGTTCGACAATTTTTCTATCTAGCTAGCTAGCTAATTCATCTAACATTCGACATTAATCTAACATTCGATCATCTAATTAACTTTTCTAAAAAACAGAAAATAAGTAAAAAAAATGTGTGTGTGTATGTGTGTGTATGCATGTGTCAATGTGTGTGTATATATACGTATATGTGTGTACGTACGTATGTGTGTATGTGTGTGTGTATGCGTGTGTGTGTGTACGCCGCCGCCCCGTACGCCGCCGCCCCGTACGTACGAGTGGGGGCGCCGGTGTGTGTGTGTATGTGTGTGTGTATGTATATGTGTGTGTACGTATGTGTGTGCGGGAGCGAGAGAGAGACGTACGGCGAGGCCGCGGCAATGACGACGGACGGCGGCGGCGTTCGGGGCGGCAGCGCGAGACGACGACGACGACGGGCGGCGGCGGGGACAGCGACGATGACGACGAACGACTGTACGGGCGACGGGCTCGAGCGGCGCGCGCGGCGGAGGTTGGAGACGAAGTGGGGAGATGAAACTGAAATTTTCGTAAGTGCTATATATATAGGATGGGCCTTTACTACCGGTTCGTGGCTCGAACCGGTACTAAAGGCCTATTTTCGCCAGGCCAAGGGGCGGGAAGAGCAGGCCTTTAGTACCGGTTGGTGGCTCCAACCGGTACTAAAGGGTGGTCTTTATTACCGGTTGGATCCACCAACCGGTACTAAAGGCCTTGCGCTGCCACCCCAAAGTTTAGTCCCACCTCGCCCGGCGAAGGGCAGCCGCACTGGTTTATAAACCCAGCCGCGGCTACCTCTTCGAACTCCTTTGTATAGCAGGCTTCTCAGCCTAATTAAATAGGGCACGTTGCCCTGTGAGCCTGCTGGCCCTTCTGGGCTTGCATTTGCACTCTCTAGGTCTGGCAGGCCCACAGGGCAGTGTGCCAACAAATTTTTTATATAGGTTTTTCTTTTCTGCATTACTTATTTTCTTCTATTTATTTTTGAGTAATTTTATATAGTTTTTTCTTTTCTGCATTATTTATTTTCTTCTATTTATTTTTGAGTAATTTTTTTGTATAGTTTTTTTATTTTCTGCATTATTTATTTTCTTCTATTTATTTTCTTCTGGAAATTGAATGCTGCATACTGAACACAAAGGAAGTCCAGAGTTTAAATAAGTTATTAAAAATAAAAAGAGGTGCAATACTGGTTAATTTGCTTCAAGCCTTTCGGAATAGTGTAGACTGCACTGCACATAGCTCAGTGCAATCTATGCTATTCCGCAAGGCTTGAAGCTAATCAACATGTAGATGAGCATTGCAACTCTTCGTCATTGTCTGTGCACTCACGGCTTATAATAAACCGCTCATACTGCCTCCCTCTTGGCGGAGATCACAAGATAGTTTGGTTAAATTGCATTACTTGTAAGTCCAGTTAACATGGATGCTTATGATGCAAGAGCAACAGCAAAAGTGAAAATTTGGCACAAATAGGTAGTTGTGTAACTAAAATAGGTAGGAGGAGAGATAGCTCTTATGTCACAAAAAAGAAGTTGTATCAAACCTTTTATGTCGGATCTAGAACAAACCAATCGGTATCGCCATCATACAGCCCAACCGTGGCTCGTGATGCATATATATGCATTACAAATGCACGGTTGGACGTATGATGGCGAATCCGAATGATTTGTATTCAGTCGATGAACTGGTAGATGTATGCAGTCGATGAACTGGTAGATGTATGTAGTCGATGAACTGAAAGACTTATGCAGGGAAGGCGAGAGGTGGGCTATATATAGGGTCGTCTGGCTCACAAAGTGATTGTGGTAGTTTCGATCCAACGACTCACATGAGCTAGGAAGAAACACACCCTTGATCCAACGACTCGCAAGAGCTAGAAAGAAACACACGATCCGTGTGATTCTTCCTGATTGGTGGGATGCACATTAGTACCCACTCCGGACTCCGAAACCCTGATACTCGGAAAGAGTTTGTCCAGTTTGTACATGAAGTGCGTCCAGTTTTTGCCGTGACCCTCTCTACTCTTTCACGCATGCTATGCGGGTGATATGATGATACCATGCCAAGTTTCAACATTTTCAGGATTCATTTTGTAGTGATTTTCAATTTCACGGTCATTTAGCTCTCTAAACAATTAGGTAAATGACCGAAAAACAACAAATGATGTCAGAACATGTTGGAAATTGATGACGTCGCTTTAAATGCTGCATACTAAACACAAAAGAAGTCCAGAGTTCAAATAAGTTTAAAAAACATTGAAGTGGCCATGTAACAGATGAGTTCTCGTCCGAAACCCTGATACTCGGAAAGAGTATGTCCAGTTTGTACACAAAGTGCGTCCATTTTTTGCCGTGACCCTCTCTACTCTTTCGCGCATGCTATGCGGGTGATATGATGATACCATACCAAGTTTCAACATTTTCAAGATTCATTTTGTAGTGATTTTTCAATTTCACGGTCATTTAGCTCTCTAAACAATTAGGTAAATGACCGAAAAACAACAAATGATGTCAGAACATGTTGGAAATTGATGACGTTGCTTTAAATGCTGCATACTGAACACAAAAGAAGTCCAGAGTTTAAATAAGTTATTAAAAATAAAAAAGAGGTGCAATGCTGGTTAATTTGCTTCAAGCCATTCGGAATAGTATAGATTGCACTAAGCCACTGCACATAGCTCAGTGCAATCTATGCTATTCCGCAAGGCTTGAAGCTAATCAACATGTAGGTGAGCATTGCAACTCTTCGTCATTGTCTGTGCACTCACGGCTTATAAACCGCTCATACTGCCTCTCTCTTGGCGAGGTGGGACTAAAAACAGCTTGCCATAACCTCATTAGTACCGGTTCGTGGTACGAACCGGCACTAAATGGTGATGGTGGGGCCATAGCCTGACCGCAGGCTGACACAGCTTCTTTAGTACCGGTTCGTGGCATGAACCGGTACTAAAGGTTCGCCACGAACCGGTACTATTGATCGCCGCCACGAACCGGCACTAATGTACACATTAGTGCCGGCTCTAATTCAAACCGGCACTAATGTGCTTCACGTTTGACCCTTTTTCTACTAGTGTCTTATTTACAAGTAGATTGCCACCACTTAAGAAAACGGTTCGATTCCCCGTCTCCCTCTCCCTCTCAACAGACACGCACGAACAACCAGGTCCCCTCTCCCTCTCGAATCCCTAGCGCCACCATCCCGCCGCCACACCCGGAACACCCCGTCCCCGGCTGATTCCTATCCTAGGCCAACAGACCCGACCTTCCCAGTGAGTTCCCCGCCGGTTCCCGTCCTCACCGCCGCAAGTACTACCGTCAGCGAGGAGTAGCGCCACCATAGGAAGGACGAGGTCACCCCCATGCCATTGACGCCTGATAAGGCGAGAACACCCCTCGCCCCGCGAGCAAGGATGAGCGTCCCAACGACAAAGCCCCATGGTACAAACCGCAAGGCGATATCCTCCATCCTTCTCCCCCCCCCAATGGTGCACCCATGGTTGTTCGTACTGTTAATGGAAACTGCAAAAAAAGTTCAGATATGACCGTGCTCGTTTCTATTTTTATTTGGTCTGTATGCAGTTTGGCCCGAAATGGGCTCCTTCCAGCCAGCCCAAGGTGGCAACAAGTAGGCCTTTAGCAACCCAGCTGGGCTTCCAGCTCAACCAGGCACTAGTGGAAGTTGCATGGGTCCAGAACGTTTTCCAGATCGCTGGGAGAAGCGAGAAGCCACGTTAGAAGTCAGCTATGGGAAGTTTTAGAGAAGCTAGGAAGTTTCAGAACATGCCCATAGTCTCCTCAAGATCTTGAGGGGATCTCTCTATCACAAACACACCCTCTCTCCCTCCCCATGCGTTCATGTTCTCCATGTGTCCCTCTCAACCTTTGTTCTTTGTTGGCCAGACATCTATTGGACATGTTCTATAGGGGTGTCTCTCTCCGTTGCAAACAATCACACACTAGCTATCTTCGTGTATCTCCTCACCTCGCTTTTCTATCTCGGAGATGCATGCGTGATATGTTTGCATAAGAAACGAAAAGACACACACTTTCTATAATTTATCGTTTGTTGTCTGTCGGTGTCAAAACCGGCGGATCTCGGGTAGGGGGTCCCGAACTGTGCGTCTAGGCCGGATGGTAACAGGAGACAAGGGACACGAAGTTTTACCCAGGTTCGGGCCCTCTCGATGGAGGTAAAACCCTACGTCCTGCTTGATTAATATTGATGATATGGGTAGTACAAGAGTAGATCTACCACGAGATCGAGGAGGCTAAATCCTAGAAGCTAGCCTATGGTATGATTGTTGATGTGTATGTTGTCCTACGGACTAAAACCCTCCGGTTTATATAGACACCGGATAGGGTTAGGGTTACATAGAGTCGGTTACAATGGTAGGAGATCTTCATATCCGTATCGCCAAGCTTGCCTTCCACGCCAAGGAAAGTCCCTTCCGGACGCGCGACGGAGTCTTCAATCTTGTATCTTCATAGTCCAGGAGTCCGGCTGAAGGTATAGTCCGGCTATCCGAACACCCCCTAATCCAGGACTCCCTCAGTAGCCCCTGAACCAGGCTTCAATGACGATGAGTCCGGCGCGCAGATTGTCTTCGGCATTGCAAGGCGGGTTCTCCTCCAAATTCCGTGTACCTGTTTGAATAGAGCCCGGTTTCTTGTAGATGTTGCACTCCTTGGCTTCTACGCCCAATAATGGCCGCTTCCCACGTGTCAAACGAATATGAAAAGTCTGAGTGTTTTTACATTCACACCCCTAGCCGTGTAAATGAGCTGCCCTATTTAAGGGGACGAGGATTTAGATCCAATCCACACCTTCTCCCCTCCGCGAGTGTTCATCAGAGCGCATCTGATAAAGGTCCATTCCACCATGGCCAGCCATCGCAACTCCTCCCCTCGCCCTTCCAGCCCTAAGCCTGGATATTGGGAGAGATGTTCCACCCCGCATAGCAAGCTAGTGACGCTCCAGACCAAGGGATTTCTCCCCCCGGCCTATATGGTCCCGGTTCGAGCCGGTCTTGCCGTCTACAACGGTGGAGAGCAAGCAGAGAATGCCCCTAATCCCTCCAAAGGAGAGCGGGTGTGCCTTGTCCCTTACTTAATAAGGGGGCTCGGATTTCCAATCCACACATTTCTCCGGGGGCTGCTGGAGTTCTACGGCCTCCAGCTACATCATCTCACGCCTGCCTCAATATTGCATATCGCGGTCTTTGTAGCCCTCTGTGAGCTGTTCTTGGGTGTTGAAGCTCATTTCGGACTATGGAAGGAGCTATTTTGCCTCGTGCCCCGTTCCAAGAAGGGGTCAATGTATCAAGTGGGCGGAGCCGAAGTGTCGCGCATCGCCGGGACCGGATATCTGTCCGGAACCCCAAAGAAGGCGTCCGAAGACTAGCCCTCGGAATGGTTCTATATAGAAGACGTCCCGCTGCCAAATCCTGTCTGGATCGGCCTCCCTGAATTCAACAGTGCTCCCTTGAAGAAGCGCCTAAGCTGGCGCCCACGGAGCCCTCAGAGGGAAAGTGACAGGGACATCATTTACCTGATGGGCCGAATAAGATTGCTAGCCCATTCCGGACTAACCATGATCGGGGTTATGGCCGAATGCATTATGCGGGGGGTGCAGCCGCTTCAATATAGAAGCCACCCCATGTGGGACTTAAACGGGGAGGACGACGCCACCCGCTACGGTCATAAGGGGCCGGACTCAGCTGCCGCTCTACTAAAGATCTTGTCCACTTTGTATAAGGGAGAAGAGGAGGAATTTCTCCGCGTCAACCCTCAGGGTGGATTCTCCATGCACAATCCCCCGAGCTGGGTAAGCGGCCGTATTTACTTGTCCATCCGTTTTGTATTCCCATTGTTAAATATTCAGTCTGACGATTTTAACGCAAGAACTGCGCTGGGCTGTTAAGGAAATAAGCAGCCCTCCTCCACAACCCGAGGACCCAGGACGGTCCCTCGACCCGGCCTCTCAAGAGGATCCGGACATATCTGTGGAGCTGATTGATGGAGTGTTCCATCAATTGAGCGAGGACAATGCCTTGGTGGCCATTATGACCGATTACCCAGGGCTAATCCTGACGCCCCAGGTACCTGAGATCGAAGTCCCAGTACCCCGAATAGGTGTCGCCCACTCGTGTTCAGTTTCCTGATTGCAACCGAACTTTGCAGGGGAGGTTTTTAAGGTGGAAGGCCGAACCTGCGGTGACAAGCCAACGAGGGGTCATAGGGCCCCGTGGGTCGAAAAGAAGTGCAGTCCGGACCGAGGCGTCAGCACAAAGGTATGGCGCGCCCCCTTATCCCAGGTGTTATACCTTCGAGGCACATTGACATTCGTGCTCTCTTCAGGACTAAGAGACCTCGCCGGACATTCCCGGAGAGGCTGCCAATCGCGCCTCCACCAGCCAGGCTCCAAAGCCTGGTCCGGAGGCGGAGGCGAACGCAAGGCGTGCGCCAGACGCTCCTCTGACGGAGGATGTGGACGGGTTGTCTGCCACCAACTCTGAGGTGGAGAGTGCCATGAACCACAGGCGTCGCCGGACAATTCTTCGCGACGCTTGTTTCTCCCAAGGGGCGTTAGATGCCTTCAACTCGGGAGATGCGCACCTCCGTGCCGCTCAAAATGGTCTAGCCAGAGCCACAGAGCAATATGTAAAAGACATATGGGTAAGAAAATTTTGGTAATTATATATATAGCAGTAGCCCCCGAGACTTGAAACAGTTAGAATAACTGATTTAAGGATCATTTGATATGCAGGTTCTTATAGAAAAGAATTCCCTACTGTCCAAGGAGCTGGAAGAGTGCAAAGCCCAACTGGAGGCCGCACTAGCCGCGGCTGGGGAGCCTAAGGAGACCCCCTCTGGTAATATACACTTTGAAAGATAAGTATTTTGCGAAGCACGCCTTTGGTGCGAATCTGACAAATGAAATTGAAGATGGTGCTGGATTGAATCCGGAAAGGCAACACCTCCTACGCCAGCTAAAGGCTGGTGAGAGGGTGCTGCTAAAGGTGATGGGGGAGAAGAACAATCTCCAAGATGCCAACACCAAGCTGGGCGTCGAGCTGAAAGATGTTCGTGCCCAGCTGTCAGACTCCGTGAAGGAGAATCAGCGGCTTCGGTGCGGCATATTTAGTAAGTGCTTGAACGAACCTTTTGAAAGAAAGTTCGGCGGGGAAGTTGACTAACAGAGCAATGTCTGTAGGTGTGCTAACAGGTCGTCCTGTAGAGGAGATGCCCGGTTCTACGGGTGACCTTCTTCCCGAGCTCTCGCAACTAGTCGATCGAGTTCGGCAGGCGATGCGAGGCGTCGCCCAGGCCCTGTGGCCATCCGTCTCCATGCCCGAAGGTCTTGGAGAGCTTGCGGAGAAGCTAAAGCGAGCACGGCGGCGCTTCCGATTGTGGAAGATATCAGCCTGCCGTCAAGGCGCTAGGGAGGCCTGGGCCATGGTGAAGACGCGGTACGCAAAGGCTGACCCCAACCACATGGCCGAGGTCGGTCCTGTAGGGCCCGATGGGAAGGAGATCCCTGTAAGCTTAGTATACGGCCAAGTAGAGTTGGCCGCAAAGTATTCCCAGCAGGACTGTAAATTACATAGCCTGTTAGATGGTATTGAAGAGGAATACAACCAGTCAAAATGACTATGTAATTTAATTGACATTTATAATGCCTTCTAGCCTGATTGTAGATCATTTGTCATGGCCGACCTTTTCGCTTCAGCCTCGGGACCTGACGGTCCGGAGTGTGTCTGAATTCCCATGCGGTTATATAGGAACCGGGTAATGCATGGAGACCAGGCGTAGGGGTCATTAGGGCGTGAACAGACAAGTGCCCGACTAGGTATGTTATATTACATGGTTAGTAAGAAACATCTTCCAGGGAGAATAGTTCCGTTAGGGGTTCCTTTCCCTGGGAGGCATGCCCTAAGGTGCATGTCCATGCTGCGAAAAGAAACGCAGGAAAAACATCTGGGGGCGTATAGATAAAAATAAAAGAAGATCATCTTTACTTCACCGACCGAATATTCCCTTAAGAACGCTAGCTTTCGGCTTCACCCAGTCCGAGGTACACGTCCGGCTGACCCGGCAGTAACAATCGCAGAGGTGCTCCCTTTACCACCTAGCCGAACAATCGAGAACGTAGGGGTAAGCACAGGAGCCAGGCAACCCAGCTTGGCCAAAACTTAAGTCATATCGATGCATATAATGGTGAATAAAAGGTACATGTGGAAGTGTGACACATGTGTTGGGCATGAAGCCCGTATGAATAAGCTTCTGTTTAAAGAAGCCCCCAGGTTTAACGAGTGCGGGTAGCGCGTCACTTTATGAGCCTTTAGAGGCTATAAGAGAGAGAGAGAGAGAGAGAGAGAGAGAGAGAGAGAGAAGAAGAGAAATGTAAGATAGAAAATATAAAAAATGGACAGAGGAAGGAGACGAACACAGAGTCCGACGCTAGGCATAGAATCTTCGGAGACGGGCTGCGTTCCATGGGTTTGGCTCGAGTCGGTTATCCGATGCATCCCGTAGGCGGTACGCTCCACCAGTCAGGACTTGGTCAATTATGAAGGGACCTTCCCACTTGGGCTTGAGTTTGTCCTTTTTCTTGTCCGGTAGTCGTAGAACTAATTCGCCAATGTTGTAATTTTTGGCCCGTACTTCTCTGCTTTGGTATCTTCAAGCCTGCTGTTGATAAAATGCGGAACGGGCTTTTGCCACGTCACGCTCCTCCTCCAATGCATCCAAGCTGTCCTACCGATCGAGCTCGGCTTCTCTTTCTTCGTACATGCGCACTCGAGGTGAGTCATGAATTATGTCGCCAGGCAAAACTGCCTCTGCGCCGTACACCATAAAGAATGGTGTGTATCCGGTGGTGCGATTCGGCGTGGTCCGCAGCCCCCAGAGTACGGAGTCGAGCTCCTCTACCCAATGCGTGTTAGATTCCTTGAGGGACCGCAGTAATCTGGGTTTGATGCCGCTCATGATAAGACCATTTGCATGTTTGACCTGGCCGTTAGTTTGTGGGTGATAGACGGAAGCATAATCGAGCTTGATGCCCATGTTTTTGCACCAGAGTTTTACCTCGTCGGCCGTGAAGTTCATTCCGTTATCAGTGATGATGTTGTGGGGGAAGCCGTAACGGTGTACAACCCCGGATATAAAGTCTATCACCGGTCCGGATTCGGCCGTCTTAACAGGCTTGGCTTCTATCCATTTGGTGAACTTATCCACCATGACCAGTAAGTATTTTTGCTTGTGGGTTCCGCCTTTAAGGGGTCCAACCATGTCAAGCCCCTAGACCACAAAGGGCTAGGTAATGGGGATGGTTTGGAGGGCGGTGGGTGGCATATGGCTTTGGTTTGCAAAGAGCTGGCAACCGGTGCATCGTTGGACTAAGTCCTGAGCGTCTGCTCGGGCCGTCGGCCAATAAAAGCCTGTACGGAAGGCCTTGCTTACAAGGGACCGGGCTGCAGCGTGATGACCGCTGAGTCCGGCATGAATTTCAGCTAGGAGATTCCGCCCCTCCTCTTCGGAGATGCACCTTTGAAGGACTCCGGTAGTGCTTTTCTTATAAAGCTCTCCCTCGTGGACTCTATAGGCTTTGGATCACCGCACTATGCAGCGTGCCTCATTTTGGTCCTCGGGGAGTTCCTGCCTAGTAAGGTAGGCGAGGAATGGTTCTGTCCACGGGGCGATGACGGCCATTATTACGTGGGCTGAAGGTGTTTTTTCATTGGCAGAGCCTCTGATTGTGTCAGAATGATCGGTGTTGGGTAGTGCGGTTGGGTCCGGGCTATTATTGTTCGGCTCCCCTTCCCATGCTACGGATGGCTTGAACAACCTTTCCAAGAAGATGTTGGGGGGGACTACATCGCATTTTGCGCCGATGCGTGCCAGGACATCTGCCGCCTAATTATTTTCCCGGGCTATATGATGAAATTCAAGCCCCTCGAACCGAGCTGACATTTTTAGGACGGCGTTGCGGTAAGCTGCCATTTTTGGATCCTTGGCATCGAAGTCTCCATTTATTTGGGATATTGCGAGGTTCGAGTCCCCGCGCACCTCTAGGTGTTGGATGCCCATGGATACTGCCATCCGGAGACCATGTAAAAGGGCCTCATATTCGGCTGCATTGTTGGAGTCCGTGTACATAATCTGTAGTACGTATTGAACTGTGTCTCCTATGGGGGACGTCAAAACGACGCCAGCCCCCAGTCCGGCCAACATCTTGGAGCCGTCGAAATGCATGATCCAATTCGAATATGTGCCGTACTCTTTAGGGAGTTCGGCCTCCGTCCATTCTGCGACGAAGTCGGACAAGACTTGTGACTTGATGGCTCGTCATGGCTTATAAGTTATGTCAAACGGGAGGAGCTCAATGGCCCATTTCGCAATCCGGCCCATTGCGTCACGGTTGTTTATAATATCGTTAAGTGGTACTTCCGAGGCTACTGTTATTGAACACTCTTGAAAGTAGTGTCGTAGCTTCCGGGATGCCATGAATACCGCGTACGCAATCTTTTGATAATGCGGGTACCGTGATTTGCAGGGAGTGAGGACAGTGGACACATAATAGACCGGCTTTTGAAGGGGGAATTTGTGTCCGTCCGCTTCTCGTTCGACGACGAGCACTGCGCTTACAACCTGATGTGTTGCTGCAATGTATAATAGCATTGGTTCGCCAATGTTTGGCGCAGCCAGGACTGGGTTTTTTGCCAGTATGGCTTTTATTTCATCGAGTCCGGCCGTGGCTGCGTCCGTCCATTTGAAGTGTTCGGTGCGCCGAAGGAGGCGGTAAAGGGGTAGGGCCTTCTCTCCCAAGCGGGAGATAAAGCGGCTTAGAGCCGCCACGCATCCGGTTAACTTTTGTATTTTTTTGAGGTCCTTTGGGATATCCGGTTGCGACAGAGCTCGGATCTTGGCTGGATTTGCTTCAATTCCTCTACCGGATACAATGAAGCCCAAGAGCTTTCCGGCTGGAACGCCGAAAACGCATTTTTCCGGGTTGATCTTGATGTCGTATGTTTGGAGGTTATCAAATGTGAGCCTTAAGTCGTCTACTAGAGATTCAACATGTCTTGTTTTGACGACCACATCATCTACATATGCCTCCACTGTTTTGCCAATCTGGCTTGCCAGACATGTCTGAATCATGCGCTGATATGTTGCGCCGGCGTTTTTGAGCCCGAAGGGCATTGTGTTGAAGCAGAATGGCCCGTATGGTGTGATAAATGCCGTTGCGGCTTGGTCTGGTTCTGCCATCTTGATTTGATGGTAGCCAGAATATGCGTCGAGGAAATACGACGAATCGTGTCCTGCGGTAGCGTCGATAATTTGGTCGATGCGGGGGGAGGGGAAGGGATCCTTTGGGCAAGCCTTGTTAAGGTCTTTGAAATCAACACACAGGCGCCAGGATTTGTCCTTCTTTGGTACCATCACCAGGTTGGCTAGCCAGTCCGGATGTTTTATATCTCTGATGAATCCAGCCTCCAATAGCTTTGCTAGCTCCTCTCCCATGGCCTGTCTCTTAGGTTCGGAAAAACGCCGAAGAGCCTATTTGACAGGTTTGAATCCTGTTTGGCTATTTAAGCTGTGCTCGGCCAGCCTGCGTGGGATTCCTGGCATGTCTGAAGGGTGCCAGACGAAAATGTCCCAGTTCTCTCGTAGGAACTCTTGTAATGTGGCGTCGACATCAGGGTTTAATTGTGCCCCGATGGAAGCTGTTTTATTGGGGTCCGTTGGATAGACTTGGAATTTGACTATTTCGTCCACCGGTTTAAAGGAGGTGGACTTGGATCTTTTGTCGAGTACCACATCGTCCCTATTCACCATAGAGCGTAGCGCAGTCAGCTCCTCAGCCGCTAGGGCTTCGGATAGTGCCTCGAGGGCCAGTGCGGCTGTCTTATTTTCGGCGCGGAGTGCTATGTCCAGATCACTAGCGAGAGTGATGATCCCGTTAGGCCCGGGCATCTTGAGCTTCATGTACCCGTAATGGGGTATTGCTTGAAAGATTGTAAATGCTTCCCGCCCTAGCAGAGCGTGATAACCGCTGCTGAACGGAGCCACCTGGAACATGACCTCTTCGGACCTCTAATTATCCGGCGTGCCGAACACCACATCTAGTGTGATTTTTCCTGTACAGCGCGCTTCCTGACTGGGGATTATTCCTCTAAAGGTTGTGCTGCTTCGCTCAATGCGGTTCCAGTCTATTTCCATTTTTTGAAGAGTCTCCTCGTAAATGAGGTTCAATCCGCTGCCGCTGTCCATGAGTACCTTGGTAAGACGAAAGCCGTCCACTATTGGACTAAGGACCAATGCGGCTGGTGCTCGGGTTGTTCGGAATTTAGGTTCATCACTGGCGTTAAAGGTAATAGCCGTGTCACTCCATGGGTTTATTGTTGCTACTTGGTAGACTTCGGCAAGGCTGCAGAGTGTCCTTTTTCGCATATTATTTGATGTGAAAGTCTCGAAGACTGTTAATACCATATTGGTGTCTCTGGGGTGGCTTTCTGTGGCCTCCGGAATTAGGAGATTTTCGCCAATTTTGGCCACCTGCCGGAGTATCCAACATGCTCTGAGGCTGTGAGTTGGTGTGGCGTCCTCTGTACTGTGAATTTTACAGGGTCCATTAAGCCACCCTTCCAGTACGGTTCCATGCCCTGTAGAGGGTTTTTGCTTTTTAGTGCTTGACCCGGGTGACTGGTGATGATGCACCCTTTTATTTCGGACTGGGTTTGTATTCAGGGCCAGATTGTCCCAAAATTTTATTTCAGTTTTCCAGGCGCTTTCCGTCGCACAGTACTTTCGTACAATGGACGCCAAGTCAGCGAAGCGTGTAATATCACGGCGACTTATGGCGTTGAGTATTCCCTTGTCCATGCAATTATTGCAGAAGGTTGAGATTGCGTCTTCCTCGCGGCAGTCCCTTAGCCTGTTCTTAACCAGGAGGAATCTGGCCCAGTAATGATGTACTGTTTCATCGGGTTCTTGCCTGATTTTGGATAGATCGCTTATGTTGGGGTGGGTGGGTGGAATTAAATCCGAAGCCTCACCCCATCTAAGGCTCAGAGGCCGAGGAATTTCTGAACTCGACAATTTGGATTCCTGGATGTTGTCTAATGAATCCAGCCTGTCGCTTGACTCTAAGTTCAGGTCTTGAGTGATATCCTCCCCTCCGCGAGTATCTGGCTTGGAGGGATCGAGGATCCGGACGTAGCGAGTCCTTAAGATAGATGAAGGGTCGCCGCACTGTCCCTCTACCACGGCAACGTGATGGGTGACTTGGGGAGAGTTAATCTCTCTCAGATCGGTTTTAGGCCCAATCTGGTCGTAATCTGTAGCGACTCCCAGGGCGGCGAAGCGATCCAAGAGCTCGTTTATGGAGGAAAGCTCTATTGGATCTAACTGCTCGGCGAGTTCCGAGTTGACATGAAGATTGTTTTCGATGGCTCGAGAGGTCATCGTCGGCGCAGAAGCCGAACAGGCGGTCATAAGAAAGCCACCTAACCGGAGGGTTTGGCCGATAGCCAAAGCTCCCTTAGCAACGATGCCGTCTTTAAAGACAGGGCGAGGCATCTTTCCTGATGGCGACGACATAGAGGAACTCTCAATGAAAGCACCAATGTCGGTGTCAAAACCGGCGGATCTCGGGTAGGGGGTCCTGAACTGTGCGTCTAGGCCGGATGGTAACAGGAGACAAGGGACATGAAGTTTTACCCAGGTTCGGGCCCTCTCGATGGAGGTAAAACCCTACGTCCTGCTTGATTAATATTGATGATATGGGTAGTACAAGAGTAGATCTACCACGAGATCGAGGAGGCTAAATCCTAGAAGCTAGCCTATGGTATGATTGTTGATGTGTATGTTGTCCTACGGACTAAAACCCTCTGGTTTATATAGACACCGGATAGGGTTAGGGTTACATAGAGTCGGTTACAATGGTAGGAGATCTTCATATCCGTATCGCCAAGCTTGCCTTCCACGCCAAGGAAAGTCCCTTCCGGACGCGGGATGGAGTCTTCAATCTTGTATCTTCATAGTCCAGGAGTCCGGCTGAAGGTATAGTCCGGCTATCCGAACACCCCCTAATCCAGGACTCCCTCATTGTCCCTTTCTCTTTCACACACATACTCTTTTTGCACACTCACTCATTCTCATTCACACGCACTTGATCTCTCTCGACTTAGGCACTCTCTTCGGTTCATAGCATATAGATTTATTGAAAAGTCAAACATCACAAAGTTGGACCATGTACGTGGAGAAAAACAATTACATCTAGAATGGCAAACATATACCATTGGATTCATCATAAGATATAGTTTCGTATGATGTATCTTTGGTATTCTAGATATAAATAACATTTGCGTAAACCTGATCAAAGTTTCCAAAGTTCAACTTCTAAAAAATTTACATCCACTGCATTATCGAGCGGATGGAATATCTCTTTCCCCCTGTCAGCTATCTGACGCACTACTCAGCCTTATCGGGGCTCCTCTATCTCTCTCAAACTTTATATCTCCCTGGTTCACACATACACATGTCTCGCTCGCGCTACATATAGACCCATCCAACACTCTCTGCCCTTGTTCTCTCTCTATGTGACACGCACCCCCCTAAGTACCATAATCCCTCACTCCATCATACGCGCACGCACTCCCCCCTAAGTATGATTATCTCTCACTAGCCATCTGGAACACACGTATTGTCTCCTTCCATCCATACGTCTATCTCGATATCTCTCGGGGTATCTTCTATCACGCACACACCTTGTCACTCGATCTCCCACCCATGTAGTCCCATCACGATCTCCAGGGGATCTCTCTATGACAAACATACACTCTTTCTCCTCCCCATGTCTACATTTTCTCTGTATATCTCTCTCGACCTCTCTCCCTTGTTTGTCAGACCCCTCCTGGCCACGTGCTAGGGGTCTTTCTCTCTCGGTTGCACACAACCACACACTATCTCCTCACCTTGCTTCCGTTGTCGAATATGCATGTGTGATATGTTTGCATAAGACACACATGCCTTTTCTCTACTTTCATCGTGTGTTGTCCATGTCTTTTTCACACACGCACACACACTTTTTTCACTCACTCTTTCTATTTCACACACACACACACTCTCTCTCTCTAGTTAGGGACTCTCCCACGTCCATAAGCATATGGATGTTTTGAAAAGTCAAACCTCATAAAAGTTTGACCAGGTATATGTGGAGAAAAACATTTACATCTAGAACGATCATTAGATTCATCACAACATGTACTTACTTCATACTATCATTTATCTTTGGTATTGTAGATATAAGTAATTTCTTATAAACTTGGTCAAAGTTTTAAAAGTTTGTCTTTTAAAAAAATGTTGGCACTACATTATCAAACGGAGGGAGTAGCTCTTTCTCTCTCTCTGCTATCTCTCATGGGCCTCCCCTCTCACTCGAACTCTCTGTACCGACGGATTATACGCTCATTGTGTTAGCGTATAGCTCCGTATATTGTTTAGTTGACCAGTCAACTAGTCCACATGCTACCTTGTCAGCTCGTGTTCTCTATCTTCGTGTGCCATCCGTTCCGCGTACGCCAAGAAGGCGTGCATGGCATCCGTTCCGCGTCCGCACCGACGCATTTGGGGCGCAAATTTGGGCCGCAAATGCGTCGGCGCGGACCCAAAGCGGATGTGATTTAAGCTTGGATCGGCATGTTGGGCCGCCACTTTTGCTCGTGCCGACCCAAACAGACACAGGCGGACGAAATGGATCGCTCCATTGGAGCAACTCCAAAGGGCCGACCCATTTCGTCCGCCAGCGTCCGTTTGGGCCGGCGCGGACAAAAGTGGCGGCCCAACGCGTCGACCGAAACCCAAATCACGTCCGCCGCGTCCCCACATGGCGGCCGTCCAACTACCCACTGCCCATGCGATAAGCTTAATTTATGACGAGGGGCCCATGCGTCAGCGACGGCGCTCGTCCTTTTTTAAGCCAACCGTGCGGTGGGGCTGTCCTCATCCAAACTCGCCGTCCACATCTGCCATCCTTTGCTCCCTCTTCGCCGGCAAACCCTAGCCACCACAACCACAGCAGAGAAGGACCTCTTCTCCGGCGCCAGCGGCAGCAAGGCCAAGGGCAAGTCCCCCGCCACCCCTTTCCTCCCGCCTCCGCCAGCGCCGGCGCCTCGCCGGCAGAGGCAGCGCGTGAACGTGCCAGTGCACCAGGCAGAGTGGCACTAGCAGCACCGCCAGCCTCTGCCGTATCCCGACGTGACGCTGCCGCACGACTGGCATCTGGATCCAGAGAGGATCCCAGTGCCGGCGGCGCCGCGGTCGGCTCGTGCTCACGCGGAGGAGGTGCGGCACAGGCGGGCGCTGCTGATGCCGGAGCAGTGCCGCGAGGCCGCCTACACACGGACCACGAGGACGACGACGAGGACGCCTAGGGCAGCGCACCGCCTAGTAGTTTAGGCTGTTTTTATTTTTATTTTAAATGAAAATGTGGACGTGTGGACTCTCGCCGGCCTTCATGGCCGGCTTTAATGTTTAATTAAATGTTGTTTTCCTTTTTTAATATGCATGCATTCATTTTTTGCGCCATCAAAAATGGGTTCAGGCCACCGTTGGGCGCACGCGCCGACCCAAATGCGGAAGCGGACATCCGTGTCCGTCTGGCCGACACAAACGGACAAAAAGCGGACGAAATCGCCATCCGTTTGGATCGGCCCGTTGGAGTTGCTATTTTTTTTGAAACGGAGGCAAAACGGAGGCAAATGCTTTGCCTCATCTCATTAAAAAGAAGGGGAATAACAAAGTCTGCAGAGGGCCATTACACCTCACACAAATGTAAATAACATACAGTTCTACTCTCGCGACATCAAAGAACCCAAATGCTTCGCCCCTGCGATAATCCAGAGCCTCGCCTCCGCTTTAATAGCCTCGACCAACACGCTTGGCAACCTACATACATGCTGGAACACCCTCGCGTTTCTCTCTTTCCACACTTCCCAAGTAACAAGCATGATGAGTGATGAAATCGCCTTCCTCCGATGTCCGCGCCTAAGGACCACTGCCAACCACCACTCTTTGACCATGGGGATCCCGTTCCAGGCCGCCACATCCAGTTCGGGGGCATCCACCCAAACTCTAATTGCATTCCAAATGCGGGCAGAGAACCTGCATTGGAAGAGAAGATGAGCTGCGGTCTCTGGCTCCCTCTTGCAAAGTTGACACAAATTACAGTTGGGCCACCCTCTTCTTTGAAGTCTGTCGGCCGTCCAAATTCTATCCTTGATAACTAACCACGCAAAGAACTTGCACTTGGGCGGTGCCCAGTTCTTCCATACCACCGTGGTCATGTTGGAGGCGATCTCACCTTCGAATTGGGCCCTATAGGCCGAGGCCGAGGAATAGATACCATCGGCGGTGAGGTTCCACTTGATATCATCGGGTATGTCGTCCTGTAGGTGTACCGTAGTGAGCTTCCCCCAAAGGGCGTAGAACTGTTCAATGTGTTCCACCGAGAGACCTCCGGACATGTTGATCCATTGGATCCAATGGTTTTCAAGCAAGGCTTCTCGCACAGACTTGTTCTTGTTGGCAGAGATCGCGAAATGGCTGGTGCAATGTCCTTGGGCTTCATTCCATCTAGCCAGGGGAAGAGCCAGAAGCGTGCCAGCCTACCGTCGCCGACATAGATCGTCGTGGCAGCATAGAATAGATCTCTGTTAGTGGTGTCGCATGGGTTTCCGATGCCCACCCATGCCCTGTGCGGCTCCTTCCACTCATACCAAAGCCATCGCAGCCTCAGAGCCCGGGAATACATACGAATATCAAGGATACCCAGCCCACCAAACCTCTTTGGTCTACACACGAGTTTCCAGCTGACTTTGCACTAGCCGCCGGAGACCTTATCCGAACCAGCCCAGAGGAAAGCTCTCTCAATGCCCACAAAGTCGGAGATAGTACCCTTCGGAAGTTTGAGCGTCGTGGCATGGAAGGTGGCCAGGGAGGAAAGACGGACTTGATGAGCTCAGCCCTTCCCACAGTCGTGATGAGCCGACCCTGCCAAGGCACCAGCTTCCCAACAGCCTTGTCCATGAGGTGTTGGAGATCGACCTTCCGCAAACGATGGACCGAAAGAGGCAGCCCAAGATATCTCAGCGGGAAGGTAGCGCGAGTAGCCGGGAAGCACTCAAGGATGTCGTCAAGATTGAGGCCATCACAGCGAATAGGGGCCACCAAGCTTTTCTCCAAATTTGTCACAAGGCCGGTGACCTCACCAAAGCCCTCCAGCAGGGAGGTAAACTGTTGAACGTCCTCCTTGAAGGGAGCCACAAAGATTACAGCGTCATCAGCGTACAGGGAGGTGCGCATGCGGGTGCTCCTCCCGCCTATCTGGTGAAGCTTGCCCTTGCGTGTGGCAGTGTCAAGGATGCTTTGGATGGGGTCAATTGAATGGATCTCCCTGTCAAAGGCCCTTGCCATGCCAAATAGGCCCACCAGGAACACCGTTGATTTGAACTCTGGAGGATGAGGAGCGCAATAGGACATCAACCATATCTCTGAATCTGATTGGGAAACCGTGGCGACGGAGAAGCTCCAACAGATAGTCCCACCGCACGGAGTCAAAAGCCTTTTTGATGTCTAGTTTAAACAAGAGAGTCGGCTTCCTCAACCGGTGCATCCGCCTAGCCATGTTGTGCACATACATGAAGTTATCATGGATGCTTCTAGTCCTTATAAAGGCACTCTGGGAGTGGGAAACTAGCACATGCATGAAAGGAGCAAGACGTGAAGCCATCATTTTCGCCACAATCTTAGCCACTGCATGGATGAGGCTAATGGGCCTGAAATCTGAGATGTACTCTGCACCATCTTTCTTGGGTATAAGCACTATATTAGCCATGTTGACCCACTGGAAATGATCTCCGCGAAGGTTGGAGAAGCCGTTAACAACGGCCATCATGTCTTCCTTGATAACCTCCCAGCAGGCCTTAAAAAAGGCTCCAGTAAATCCGTCTGGACCCGGTGCCTTGTCCTTTGGCATCTCCCCAATGGTATCCAGCACCTCTTTCTCCTCAAAAGGCTCAGCAAGGGAAGCCAAATCACACTGACTGAACGCAAAATTGTCCCAGTTGAAATCCTTCGACGGGCGTACGTCCTTGTGAAGCATGGCCGAGAAATGTTCTTGGGCCACCCTCTCCTTGTCCTCCTGGGCCGTAGCCCAACCGGCTCCATTCCGTAGACGGCGGATCGAATTCTTTCTTCTTCTCGCGTTAACCTTGAGGTGGAAAAACCTGGTGTTCGCGTCCCCATCCTTTAGATTCGCAACCCGAGCAGCCTGCCGCTTCCTAGCTCTTTCCAACACCGCTAGGCTTATCACCCGTCTTTTGAGTCTCATTCTAAGATCACGCTCTTCCGTCGACAGCGGACGAAGATCCATGGCCATGTCCAATCTAAGGATAACCTCCGAGGCCATGGCGAGCTGCAGCTTCGCGTGTGAGAAGAACCCATTACTCCATTGTCTCAGCGCCATACCAGTGCGCCGCAACTTCTCAGCCAAAATTCGGCAAGGTTCCGTGTGTGATGTGGACCTGGCCCAGGAGTCGGCCACCACCTGCCTGAATCCCAGGAGCTTAATCCAATAGTTCTCAACTTGAACTTCCGAGGGTGCCTGGGGCCGTAATCACTCGAAAGAGACAGCGGGCAATGGTCGGAGAGTGAGGTTGCCAGAGTAGATAACACATGAGAGCCAAACTGAAGGTCCCATTCAGGGTTGCAGAAGAAGTTATCCAGCTTGCAAAGGGTTGGGTTAGAGCGCTTGTTACTCCACGTGAATTTGCGATTCTGTAAGTGGATCTCCTTAAGCTCACAAACATTCAGTGTGTTGCGGAACCGGTTTATGCGCGATATGTTAGCGTTCCGCTTGTTCTTGTCACGTGCCCTGTGGATTTGGTTGAAGTCGCCATTCACCAGCCAGAGGAGTCCCGCCGCCGGCTTTTGCGCAATTAGCTCGGTGAAGAAATCGTCCTTGCGAGAGCTAGCCGTTGGCCCATAGATGGTAGTGAGCTTGAAGACGACCTCGGACTCAAGCAGCCTTATCGTAGCTGAGAGGTGGAACTCACCCAACGAAATATCCGAGGTGTCAAGACAGTCTCCATCCCACAGAAGTATGATCCCACCTGTGGTGCCTACAGCCGGCAGTGTGGCGAATTTCTTCAGGCGGAAACCACCAATGTAGGCGGCAGAAGCGTCATCAAGCACGGCCAGTTTGGATTCCTGAATGCACAGGAGATTGCAAGAGGATGCGGCAATGGCCTCATGCACGGTTGCTCGACGGTCCGGACAGTTGAGTCCCCTCACATTCTAGCTAATGACATTCAAGTTGTGGTCTAACATTGAGAAGCACGAGTCATCAGGCAGCAGCCGCCGAAACGCGACGTGTGGGAGCTTTGAGATGCATTAGAGCACGCCAGCACCAGAGAAAGTAACAAAGCACAACAGCAGCAATGGAACAAGGCGCAGTACATAGTAGATGATAGTGGCAAGTGCCAAAGCCCAGACGCCCAGCAAGGTCCGGCCATCCAACATGGAACACTGGCATACACATGCAAACAGAAGTTCTGAACTAACATTGGAACTAAACAGACTCAGGAACACAACAACTTGACACGTTAGACTGCGCCGTGCAGTCCACCTGATCAGCCACCTCGTGGTTAGACCAGCAGCCCCACCATGCTCGATCAGCGCCTCTTCAACGGCCGTCGCAAGGTCGTAGTCGAGGCGGAAGAGGGCCCGAAGTGCGCCGACAGCTAACGGGGGAAGCTGGCCCCGGAACAGCTCCGCGAACTTAGCGATAGCATCTTCAGTGACCTGGTCGTCTTCCTGCACAATGTTGACTCTACGACAAAGGATCTTCTTGGCCATCTGAGCCACCGGCGTGGACCTGTTCTTGGATTGTAGTCGCGCACTCCTCCTGTTGACCGAGAAGCCAGGGGCCAGAGTCTTGCATCTCGCCTTGGTCGGCTTCGGCCTGGACGTCACCGGTGTTGGCAGCAGAGGTGACCTTCTCTTGAGAAAAACTGGCGTGGAATCAGCTCCAGCAGATGCCGGGGTCGCCAGCGGGGTGGCCAAGATGGGTGTCGTGTCAGAAGGCTCGTGTGTGATGGAAGGGGCTGGCGAGAAGGGCACAAACACCGGCGTGGAAGGCGACCTAGCCGCCGCCTCGATCGCAGCCGCACACTCCGATCCACCACCATGCAGCAACAACTGCACCTGCCGCCCATGGTTTGCCAGGGCAGAAACAGTCTTCGGCGGCTCAGAAATTAGGGCCGCAGCAGCAGGCGATGGGGTAACCACCGCCGTGGCAGGGCGGAGCGCAGGCCATGGACGCCTTCTTGATGCGCCAGGCAAGCCCCGACAGCGGGGATTTAGCACGATCCTGGAACTCAGGGCTTCTCGGCACCGTCCTGGAACTCCGGCGGCGTGTAGAAACTGGGGACTTAGCGCGTGGGCGATGCCCCGAGGCAGGGATGACCGTGCCATCAGGCAGCAGCTGCTCGCAGGAGAGGTCGACACGCCTGCCCTAGTCCTCCGCCGCGCGGCCGCACTGACGCCCGTTGTCGCGCCCGGAGCTCCTCCTCCCGTCACGGCGCCCCTCGTCCGGCCTCCTTTCCGGAGCCCTCGAACGGCTCCGGAAGAACCTCTCACGCCAGGATCCCAGGGGGTCACCGTGTCGCCCGCGATGCTCAGCGTCCTCGCGGTCCCGGTCACCATCGCGACGGTCGTGGTCCTCATCGTCGCGGCGCCTCTGGCCGCCGTGCTCTCCAGCCTCCGCGCGCCTCCTATCGCGGAGCACCGTCTCACCATCAAAGATCCCATGGATCCAGTCGAAGCCTTCCGAGCCGCGAGCCCGCGCCGGGGCACGCCCATCCGCGTCAGGGGTGAAGTCCTCGCAGCGGTCCAGGTGCACGAGCACCCTGTAGGTGAGACCTTTGCGACCGCCCATGGCCGAGGCGGAGACGATGACCTCGCCGTCGACGATGGTCACCCACATGACCTTGGGGATGGCGGAGGGGTTGACGCACCAAGCCCAGAGGTCCAGCGTCGAAGCATCTTCCTTCTGAAGGGTGGCGATGTCGAAGTAGTGGACTAGGCAGGAGCTGCCGATTATCTTGCTGACGACCTCCTGGTTCCAAGCTTGCAGAGGCACCTCCTCGAGACACAGGTGGACGTGGTGGTGGTAGGAGGCGACATCAGCGCGGGTGAGCGGCGTCCAGTTCGCCGCGTGGATGTCGAGCGCACCATGGCGGAACCTGCCCAGCGCCACAGTGAGCAGGGCACGGTGGTGCGGGAACTTGAACTTGACAAAAAAAATCTTCCGGATGATGCGGCACGACAGTGATGTCCGCCATTGGGGCGCCGGTCTGCCTGTGGATGGCCTCCTTCATGGCAGCAGCGTTCACCCGCGGCCTGCTGCCGCCGAGCCAGGCGAGGGTCGCCGAGTTGGCGAGTGCCGCAGCCTGCGCGTCCATCTCCGGGGTGGAGGCCAAGACGACGAACCCCTCCGCCGGGCGGGAAGCAGGGTCGCCTAGGCGGGGCATGGCCGTCAGCACCGGAGCCTGGGGCACGCAGGGGTGGTGGTGGTGGGGCGGAGCGCAGGGCGCGGAGGTGGGCAAGACGGGTGCTGCACTCTCGAAGACGGTGGCCCTGCCGGCTGCAGAAGTCACAGACGATGGGGTCTCTGCAATCCACCGCTATATGTCCTCTTTGCTTGCAGCGATGGCAGCTGCGATTACGAGGCTTCAAAGCCCAGCTACCAGCCTGCGAGGTCGCGGAAAAGCCGGCCCTTGAGCCATGAATGCGCCGGACGCTGCCCCTCGGAGACGAGACCGCCGCGCGGCGCGGCAGCTTTCTTTGACCGAAGCCCTCTTGATGGCGCCACTAGTGGGGAGGGCGCACCACCTGCCATTGGGAGCCAGCATTCAATCTGCCGCTGGGGATGGGGGCACGTGCGTCGCCAGGGCGAGCCTCACTTGAATGCGCCAGCCGGAAGAGCTCTGACCACGGATCCCCGGCATGAAGGCGGGCAGATCCGGAGCCAGCTTCATTGATGGAGGAAGCAGGAACGAGGGGCACCCCACCGACCGCAGCAGGGCGAGGAGGGGCGGTCTCGAAGCGCATGCGCCTGGCACCGGTGGCAGCGCGCGCCCCCACCGCAGAAGCAGCAGCACCCGTCGGCGGTGAATCCGGGACGACCGTCGAACCAGAGAGCAACAGGCGCACCGGCGACAGATCTGGGTCCCAGGCCGGGTCCCGAGGAGGGGGAGGTGGCGGGGTGGGGAACCCAAGGGGCCGCCGCGAGGCGGGGGAGCCGGACAGAGGGATGGTGGCTGCGGCCGCCGGAGTGGCGGGCCGCAGGTTGGTGGCTGCGGTCGCCGGAGCGGGGATGCGCAGTGGGGTGGGGGGGGGGGGGGGGGGGCATTGTTCTCGATACGCGTGGAGTTGCTCTAACGCGATGGTGTGGACGACAGGGCGAAGATACGGCTTGGGTGACCGTAGAATTCAAAATACCACGCGCAAGCGACGGCGACTGGATCGGGGTATTCTCCCCTTCCAATTTCAAGTACGTACGAGCTACTCTACTCTAGTACATTTTCGTTTTCTGAATGTCCAGATTTTCAACTGTGCTCCGACCGAGTGATGAACCAAGTGGTGTCCCTCATCTGATTACTTCTTGCTCTTTCCTGCAGCGCGTCCACATGCCCTGGTTCCCATGGGTCGGGCCCTGGCCCTGCCATATGCTCCGCGCCGATAAAGGTCCTTTACATATAGTAGTACATTGAGCAGAGCAATCTTCGCATTCTTCAGAGTTTTACATAACTTGATTGAATTGCTTTTATTTTGGTTGGTTTCAGTATCAGTTTGCAAACTACTCGTCAGGTTATAACAGGTCAGCGACAGGGGCTCTCAGGTTCCAGTTGATCAACCAGCGCCAGGATTTCTCCTTCGGATTCTTCACCGGCGGACTCTCAAATGTGAGTTACTCCTACCAACACATCACATCCTGCTATGCTATCCACTCTCCGTCATTCATAACAACACAATGACTTCATCTAATACATGGTGTGCAGCCAACGCTCGTCGCGGTGTCGGACAGGATCGCCTTTGCGAACCCGAAAGCCCCGGTTTACCCACGTCTAGCGCTCGGGAAAACATGGAACCAGGTGGGGTTTTGCTGGCACTTCATGTCGATTGTTGGTTCCGTTTATATTTGCTGTTGGAACTTCACTGAGCCGTGGGCTTCTGCTATGCCATGCTAGATGACTGTCACATGGACAAGCGGCTATGGCATCAGTGAGGCGCACCCCTTCGTTGAATGGGGCATGAAAGGGAGCCATCCCGTGCACGCAGCAGCTGACACCGTCACCTTTGGTCGTGAGAGCCTATGTGGTATGATACCTATCAAAGACTACTTGCAATTTTAGAATTGCGACGTTGTGCAGCCCTGATTTGGTTTGAACTGGTTCCACTTGTCAGTCATGACCATGGTTCTCGATGTTTCTTACCTGATCTGTACTTTTGGTTGTGCAGGAGAGCCTGCTCGTAGTGTTGGTTGGAGGGATCCAGGCTTCATACACACAGCTTTCCTCAAGAATCTGTCGCCGGAGAAACAGTAAATTCCAGCCCTATGTCGTACAAAGAGTTGTCTCAGTTATGAGAAAATACTGGTCTGACAATGCAGTTTCTCTCTTGCAGATACTACTACAAAATCGCACACACGCTCCATGATGGAAAAGTTATATGGGGCAAGCCCAAATCCTTCGGAGCACCTCCTTATCCCGGGCAAAAGTCAACCGCAGAGGGTTGTTACGAGGTGGGGAAACTTCCGATCTACTCATTAATTATCAAGGTGGTACAAGAACATCAGAAGATGTATACGATGCTCAAGATAGCAATGATGTATATGATGAAGATGTACATTTTTTCGATAAAGATGATGAAGACGTACATGATGCTCAAGATAGCAATGATAGATGCTCAAGAACACCAAAAGATGTATATGATGCTCAAGATAGCAATGATGTATATGATGAAAATGTCACTATGGTGGCAATACTCAAATAGCTAGTCTTAATAGGATCAACGAAATGGCAAAGGGTAGAATGGCTAAAGAAGGTAATGGCAAGGTGAAAGGCAAAACTTGTGACAGAGTGATACCTCACGCCACCTTTAGCCTTGACGAAGTAGGTATTGGCCTTGCTTCCGGTGAAGGTGTCAAAAGGTGAAGTGATCATTGTTGATGACGTAGTCATGGGTGATGGACGTGGTGGTTGTCGATGTAGACGCTATCCAATGGACACTTGGATGATGCTTGGGCGATGGAACGATGAAACGAGATCAATGGTTGGTGGAGGTGTTGAGCATCCATGATGTTCCTCCGAATATTTGTTGGCCAACGATGTGGAAAACAGTGTGATGATCAAGAGTACGTTGATAGATTCAAGTTGAGATGAAGAACACAAAATCGGAGTCTGGATATGAATGGTATGGCTAAAGCGGTGAAACACCCGCAAGACCAACCCATATCCATATGGGACAAGAATATTCTTTCTCCATGTGTGTATACATTACAATGTGAACAACGAGATTTGTATGCCAAATTCTAAGAAAGAAATATTTCTATATTATATTGCTTCATGGCCAATACAAATGAAGAAGTCTCGGTTTAGATATCCGGGACTGTGTGAGGTTCTCTAAACAACGCTGCATTTGTAGACGCAAAGGATCACAGGCGACGACAGTCGCCATTGCAATCGCGAAGGAGCACAAACTTAGTAAACTCGAAGATGCCAGGAAGCTAGTCAAGGACAACATGGATGAGGAACGAGTTCAGGCCGTGGTGACGGGTGTGACACCCCTCCGCTCCGGGCACTACATGATGGAGCTGCTGGACATGAAGTGTTGGGAAATCCAAAACAAGTACAAACTCTACCTCCTCAACCACGTCACGAACACATTGTACGACATGCTCAATCTCACCACCCCAAGCTATGCACGAACACGTCGAGCGCCAATTACAAGAAATACCTTCTTGGACATGTCGTCCGTCTCATACAACTTGGTCTGGAGGTTGGCAACGACTTCCTGGAGGAATCTCGGCAGCTCGGGACCAGCTCCAACAAATTCACCCCAAACAGAAAAAATTGAGCGGGCCACTCAAAGAAGATCACAACTATCCAGTCTGCAAATACCCTTGTTCCTTAGTTTCTCAGTTTTTCGTTGTTGCTTTTATTTTATTTTTCAATTTTTTGTGTTGTTTTTCTGGTAGACATACCTTTCTCTAGCCTTTGTTTAGGTCATTACTTGGAACATAGTTCTCGTTGGTGGCTGTTGTGGTGTGGGCATGTTGTTGGTGATCCCAATAGTCATCTGCTGGTTTCGCATAAAAATGTCACACAGCTGCGTGATAATAGATATGTAAGAAATGCCATTGAAAGCGACTGCTCCTTCAGTGTTCCTGCGAAGTTGCTAACATAGACCAGCACAAGCAACTGCATCTTGTTGCGGGAGGAGGACGCGCGCCTCGACCATTAGTTTTTATTTATGAAGAACCCCCAGTACCTGCTGGTTGCCGGCCCCTAAAGCAACTGCTTGCTTATTGGAGTGGGCTAAAAGCGTATGTATTAAGAAGTTCATCAAAATCTTGGGGGGTCCATGGCCTAGGTCGGCCCCAACTAAGCTCCGGCTCAGACCCAAGTGTCATACGAGTCTTTTGTATCTCCTCTAGGTGGTCCTAGACTTTGTCAATGCACCGAACAAGATCGACTGAATATAAATATTTGTTCTCCAGAATAAGATTTATACTCAACTTTTTTTTACTTTGCCATAATTCAGATTGTCTTTAATGCATGATGTTTTCATATGTATCGGCTGAGCAACTACATTTCGGTAGAAATAGTATCATTAACAATGCAAAAATAATTATTTATATTATGATACAATCCGCCATACAATTGTAATATTTATCGTTACAAAAAATATAGTGTTAATTCAAACTGGATTTTCTTGCAAATTTCCGTATTATCTAGTTTGGGTTATTTGAGAAAATCTTTTATTATAATGATTTCCCATTTAATTTTAACAAACAAACATTTTCAGGTTCTCTTATGAGTTAAGGCATGCCCTTGATCTACATAATGTGTTTCTATGTATCATTTTAGATATTATGCTTAAGTATCTACATAACTTGGTAGTGTTTCTAGAGAATATATGAATGTAGCAAATAACTTGGCTGAGATATCTTGAGTGTAAAGCTTTAAAATTGAGGTGTTGCCAAATAGATAATTATACATTGCATAAAGTGTACTAGTAGATTGTGCTCATATCTTAACAAGTGAAATATCAATTAGTAGTTTCCTTTGAGTTCCATCTTCCACTCTCATTTGTTGGCAATGCTTTTATTCAAATCTACCCTTCTTATTATTAGGGTTAAATTGTTTGCCCTCTTCACTTCCAACCCGACAGAGGATATCAGTAGAACCTGTAGAGATAGTAGGACTGAAAGCAAAGAATGCTGGAGGTTACCATGGGATAAGATTCGTATGACGACCAGACGCAAACAGACCAGAAGTAGTGATTGGGTGTGTAATGTTTTTGAGTTGTACTAAAGGGTTTTGTTACAAAATGGACTAGGAACTTAAATAAGACGTAAGTTTCAGTAGATGTAACTTGAGGATAAATAAATCAACACGTCTAGAAAAGGTACATAATTTAGAATCACCTAGCGTAAGAAAAGGATCGCTTACAACCCTAGTTGAAACTTTGAGAAATTTAACTGATTTGATCCTGATCAGTTGTAGCAAAAAGAAACCCCAGTGGCTTGCAGGCCCAAACTGGGCGTAACAGCTGGAGTTCCTCCTTTATATTACTGCTCTTCTCCATTTCTAAAACTTGGAGCGGAAGTAGGTGGCTTCGGCCAGGCGAGGGATGAGCCTCAATTGCAATTTGAATATGCTGTGAGGGCGGTTGGGCGGAATTCTCCTCTTCAGATCCCATTCCTAGATCGAATTCGTGTTGATTAGTTAGATCCTTACAGATAAGCAGCTCATTATTCAATGGGCTAGTAGTAGTTTTACCTAATCCCCTGATGTGCCCCCCTAGCTACTCCATAGCCTACCAAATTTCCCTGTATATTGGCTTGGCCATGGCCAGCTACACATACGCCGCAGTGGCCTCATTGCCTTTCATGTAATGGGCCGTACAAACTACCCATAACATGAGTAATAATATCTCCGCGAACTCCTCATGGGAGCTGGTGTCCACGAGATGAAACAGCCATTCCCGAGCGCACATGTGTCACATCGTTTGATTGCATGGAGAATCTGGTTAACAAGTTTCAAGTATGTCGCCAGTTATCTTTGATTGCATCTTTGATTCTTTATCATGCTTTAAACTGTGAACTTCACTTTAGCAAAAAGGAAAGGACGCCCTGTTTTCTATTGCTTCCTTTCCTTTCCTTTCCTTTCCTTTCCTACCTACTAGACCCAGATGGTTGATGAATAAGCTTAAATAACAGTATCACAACCAATGCTACCTGAAAGAGGTATGTATGGTTCCAAAACAACATATAAGATTCTAATACTCGTATAATACCCACGAAGCAAATGATCATCACAGTAAAAAAGGGAACCACATTTATGTATGAGAAAATTAAGCTACAACAGCTTCACATACCGTTTTAAGGCTCTCTACAACTTTCTTGGTTCCTTTGTTGCCACGGGCAGAGCCAAGATTTAAGCATAGGGGGCGAAGAAGCCGATGACTATAAAAATCACTAAAGACTACACCTCTCGATATGCCTCAACTAAATAAGAAAGCCTACAGCACATACTCCTCGGCAACAGCACTCTAGGATTACAGATAACATAATTCTCTCCGTTTCACATCCCAAAGAAGCTCGGAAATGG
Source organism: Triticum urartu (assembly GCF_003073215.2). Taxonomy (NCBI): domain Eukaryota; kingdom Viridiplantae; phylum Streptophyta; class Magnoliopsida; order Poales; family Poaceae; genus Triticum; species Triticum urartu. The sequence goes on from NC_053026.1 coordinate 473,208,576, forward strand.
AACAGAGATCATACAAAGCCGTCCGGCAGAATTTATGGATCAAGATTCCATTTATGGCAGGTAGTACAAGATATCATCCACTACAACTGAATATTCTCCATCAGCGTACAATACAACTTGCAGAATTAGAAGCTAGCGAAATCATAAGTATCTATGCATTCTCCATCAGCTGCAAGACCTCAATTTCTGTGGGCAATGAAGGGATTGCCCCTTTCTTTGTGGTGGTGATTGCTCCACATGCATTCGCAAATTTAATCGCCTCCACGAGCTTTTCCTGATTCTGCAGCAACCAGCAGATATGGAATTAGTGAACCAACTACTTCTACGCACGAAAAAGGGCACGAGTTATACAGATCTAGATTGAAACTAGTACAGCAATGCTGAAGGAAGTGTTTGTAGGCAAGCTTACTTGCAGTGATGATGGATCTTGGACAATTTTCCGGAGCAGAGCACCAACAAATGCATCACCAGCACCTGTTGTATCAACTTGTTGTATTTTGTACGATGGGACAACTCCACGGAAATCCTATGGTCAAAATGTCAAATACAACAAAGCTGATGTCTCAGTTACAGCATGAGTCTTCAAGTCTCAATGGTAATTGTGCAAGAGTTATATACTTGTCCTGAGTGCATACAAAGCAAAGCCCAGTGAAGCTTAGATTTGACATACAAAGTACAACCAGCACTAACAATAGATTGGAAAAACTTTTAAAGCATACCCTGGCATAGTACTTGCAGCCTTGACCTCCAAGAGTGACCAGGAGGAGCTTAAAGGTAGGGCGCCACAGCTTCATGACAACATCGTCCTCTACTGAGTTGATGCCAGTCAAAAACTCGACCTCAGACTCACTGACCTTGACAATGTCTGCCTGGTCCCAGATACTCAAGATCTTGGTGCGAGCCTCCTCACGGGATGACCACAATGCCTCCCTTGGGTTTGGATCATATGAGAGAAGCGCGCCGGCCTCTTTGGCAATCTCCATGGCGCGCAGATGTGCCGACCGGCAAGGCTCAGCAATCAAGCTTATTGATCCATAGTGGAAGACTGTAGCCTGGGTGGATTATAAGTTGTGAGTCATTTTCCCTCAACGAAATAGAACAGTGCAGTACAGAAACTTCGCAAGAAATCGACAAATTTAAGTGTCGTATCAGTAGAGTTAAACACTTCCTTATAAATTCTGCACGCAGAGCACAAATCTAACCATGAACAATTGAAGCATCTAGCAGCACCTGATATGTGGTAGTTCTCGATCATAGAACTATACATACAAGCCGACATGACCTTCTTGCCCCATGGATGAAAATGTTGATCACCAGCTGATGAATCGGTTAACCTGGTCATCGGTCAGCCGTAGGTGTGCTGAGGACCTTAGACTATGGTCCTGGAGATGTTCATATTGAACGAACTACCTGACATGCACAATTCTGAAATTACGTCTCAGTCTCACAGTACCAAATATGCAAACATTTTCAAAAAAGTTTTACTGACCATGACAAGATCTATCTGACATCAACAAATCAGCTGACACTCTCAGATCTCAATTATTGTGCATCACAATGAAACAAACTTCACATTGGATTATAAATAAATGTTGTACTACGTGACACAGGTTGAAGTATCAGACAGATCAGAAAAGCACAGCAAAATCCGACCAAGATCCGCCTTATTTGCCAAGGAAGATTCAGCACCCAAACTGCACGAAACGAAAAGGACACTTACAGCAAGAGGAACAGGACGAAGAAAATTCCACCAGATGCGCATCAAATCAGTGGCACCAGAAACAAGAAAATTACACCTGATGCACACCAAGAAACCTAGGTAGCTAGCGCTCGCGTCCGGATCCAAGAAACTGGCCCAAGACTGTACTACGCTCGATGGGATCGAGTTGGTTCCCCAGATCACAAACAAAGAAACCGGTAATAAGGAGAGTCGTGATACGCGTACCCTCTTGATGACGTCGACGTTGAGCTCGTCGGCGGTGAGGAGCATGTCGGCGCTGGGGTTGCGGTAGAACATGAACTCGCGCTCCCCGTCGGCGCGCAGCGTGACGAAGGCGAGCGCGGTGCGCGCCCCCGCGTCGAAGACGACGGCGCCGTCGTCGACGCCGTTGTCGCGGAGGATGGCGGCCAGCATCCGGCCGAACTCGTCGTCGCCGAGCTTGCCGACGAAGGCGGCCTCGCCGCCGAGCCGCGCGACCGCGATGGAGACGTTGGCCGGCGCGCCGCCGGGGGCCTTGAGGAAGGCCGGCGCCTCCGCCAGCGACACCCCCGCCACCGTCGGCACGAAGTCCACCAGCATCTCCCCGAAGCTGACCACCAGCTCGCCCCCGCCCGCCATCTCCGGGCACACGGAGGGAGACAGAGAGAGAAAGAGAGCGGGGGGGATGATGTGTGCGCGCCGGGACGGAAGTCCACCCAAAATCACCTGACTTGAAGACCACAATGGTCGTCATGTTCTTCTATTCTTTTATTCGTTTCCTGGTGTCCCGCATGTTCATTTATGCCATTTTTTTCAACGTGACCGACAGTTGAGAGCAACTCCAGCGGACCGACGGACGGCATTTTTGTTCGTTTTTTGTCCGTTTAGATCGGCCGGCTGCCCGCCGTCCGCTTTTTTCTAGTTTTGGGTCGGCAGTGCGTCCAACGGGCCGACTCATTTTCATGACTGCGTGCGTTTAACATCATGACGTCGTCCTGGTTTTGGCGCTCCAGCGCGCGGGAAAAGTTCGCGCGCTGGTTTTGGCGCTCCAGCGCACAAGAAAGGTTCGCGCGCGCGCCGCGGCCGGCGCTCGCTATAAAGAAGGCGCTCTCTCCACACTCTGTCGGCCGCCCATTCTCGCCGCCTTTGCGCCACCATGTCGATCCGCCGCCTGGGCGCTTCGGATTTTCGCTGAGTCCGCGAGTGCTGCTCCGGCGCCTTCTCCGCCGAGGTCTGGTTTCGCAAGAAACGTCTCGTCCTCGGCACTTTCGACACCGCAGAGGAGGCGGCCCGCGCGCACGACGCGGCGGCGTGGCGCCTCCTGAGGCCTCGTCGGGATATGAATTTTTCCAACGTGTCGAGCCAGCGGGCGCAGAATCTGGCGCCTCTCCCGCGGCTTTTCACCGACGAGGATCGTCGTGTCCACCGGAGGCGACAGCGTCGCCTCGCCATCGTAGAGAAGGACGTGGAAGCCTTGTAGGTGTGGCGCGGAGGCTTTCCGCAGGACATCATCGACGAGCGCCAGTTTTACAAGCAATTGAGATCGGAGAGGGACGCGAGGAGGAGGGAGCGCCACCTATCGGGAGGACAAGCGTTTGCGGAAGCAGACAACTCAATTGAAACTGAAGCTACGAGAAACGACGGGTTGGGATTTTGAAGACGAGGCATATGTTGACGCCTACATTCAGACATCGGAGGAGGACATTACCGAGTCGGAGTCAGAAATCGACGAGTAGTGGTCTTTTCTTTTTATCTGTGTACGCTAGAATTATGTATCCATTTTATCTGAAAAAATGGCCGGCGGCGTCGGCGACGTAGCAGGCGGGTGAGGGTGTGAATCCAATGTGCTACCGACCAGTGGGCCCGATGAGGAAAGAGGGCGAGCGCGCGCGCCCGTCTTGTGTCCGTACCGATGCAAATTAGACTAAGAAATGGGCCGGAAATGGATCGGCAGGTGGACGCGCGTCCGTTTGGGTTGGCTCATTGGGTCGGCTTTTTGTCTGCGCCGACCCAAACGAACGACCGCGGACGAAATGGGTCACGCCGTTAGAGTTGCTCTTGATGCCATGAAATTATATACTAGTATCTCTGTATCGAAATACTTATAGTTAAGAGAACTTGTACAAGTCTCTTCCAACTACAAGTATTTCGATACAGATGGAGTAATATTTTTCTAACACGGTACAATTTTATATGATCGCGTATACATGTACATTCATCCTATGAGCGCATCTACACATATTCTATCGCTATGGGCACCTTTAAGATATTGAATTGTCACATCATTTTGAGATTAACAAAGTCAATATAGACATTTCATATTCGATGAAAACATCTTCTTACACACAGAAAAATATCATCAAAAAGTCTAAAACAAATTTAAAAATGCAAGACATTAAAATCTTAATAGGATGGTTCCACAACAAGAAAAACACCATCTAAATTACGCTCGGTTAGATATAACGATAATTTGATCTCAACAAAAATCAGTATATATCAGCCGTTGCAACAAAACTAATCTACATGATGTAGTATCCGGCCAACTCGAGTGCGGACCCTCAAACCTCCCGCATCTGTCCAAACCGCGCGCTGTGGACCCCGCAACCGCAAGCCATTCAAAAGAGTCCCGCATCCATCCATGGACCAATTCGGACTTTCGTTTTTCTCCAAACTGGAACCAAACCAGGGGGTTTTGTGGGAATCCGGACACCAACCACGTAGGACTCCGACACTCCTGAGCCACCGAAAACAAAGGTGAAGCCCGTGCATTTGGAGCTGGCCGCACTGATTCCGCTTTCAAAATCACTCTTTCTCAACTCTCTCCTCTTCCATCACGCTGCTCTCCACCCCAATTCCCGCCCTTTTTCGCCGTCACCTGGGGAACGTAGCATGCAATTTCAAAAAAATTCATACGATCACGCAAGATCTATCTAGGAGATGCATAACAAGGAGAGGGGGAGAGTGTGTCCACGTATCCTCGTAGACGAAAGCGGAAGCGTTAGGTTAATGCGGTTGATGTAGTCGAACGTCTTCATGATCCAACCGATCTAGTACCGAACGTACGGCACCTCCAAGTTCAGCACACGTTCAGCTTGATGACGTTCATCGAACTTTTGATCCAGTAGAGGGTCCAGGGAGAGTTTCGTCAACACGACGCCGTGGTGACGGTGATGGTGATGTGATCCGCGCAGGGTTTTGTCTAAGCACTACGACGCTATGACCGGAGGAGTAAACTATGGAGGGGGGCACCGCACACGGCTAATAGAACAATTGATGTGCTATGGGGTGCCCCCTGCCCCCGTATATAAATGAGGGGAGGACGAGGCGGCCGGCTAGAAGGGGCGCGCCATGGGGGGGAGTCCTACTAGGACTGCACTCCTAGTAGGATTCGCCCCCCCCCCTTTTCCTTTCTCACCGAAGGGAAAAAGGAAGGGGAGGGGGAGGGAGAGGAAGGGGGCCGAGCCCCCTCCTCCTTGTCCTATATGGACTCCCTTGGAGGGGGGCGCACGCCACCCCTTGCGGGCTCCCCTCTCTCTCCACTAAGGCCCATGTAGGCCCAATACTTTCCCGGGGGGTTCCGGTAACCCCTCGGTACTCCGGTAAAATACCCGGACCACTCAAAACCATTCTGATGTCCGAATACTATCTTCCAATATATGAATCTTTACCGCTCGACCATTTCGAGACTCCTCGTCATGTCCGTGATCTCATCCGGGACTCCGAATCAAACTTCGGTCACCAAAACACATAACTCATAATACAAATCATCATCGAACGTTAAGCGTGCGGACCCTATAGGTTCGAGAACTATGTAGACATGACCGAGACACATCGCTGGTCAATAACCAACAGCGGAACCTGGATGCTCATATTGGTCCCTACATATTCAACGAAGATCTTTATTGGTCAAACCGCAATAACAACATACGTTATTCCCTTTGTCATCGGTATGTTACTTGCCCGAGATTCGATCGTCGGTATCCTCATACCTAGTTCAATCTTGTCATCGGCAAGTCTCTTTACTCATTCCATAATGCATCATCCTGTAACTAACTCATTAGTCACATTGCTTGCACGGCTTATAGTGATGTGCATTACCGAGAGGGCCCAGAGATACCTCTTCGATACTCGGAGTGACAAATCCTAATCTTGATCTATGCCAACCCAACAAACACCTTCGGAGACACCTGTAGAGCATCTTTATAATCACCCAGTTACGTTGTGACGTTTGATAGCACACAAGGTGTTCCTCCGGTATTCGAGAGTTGCATAATCTCATAGTGAGAGGAATATGTATGAGTCATGAAGAAAGCAATAGCAATAAAACTTAACGATCATTATGCTAAGCTAACGGATGGGTCTTGTCCATCACATCATTCTCCTAATGATGTGATCCCGTTCATCAAATGACAACACATGTCTATGGTTAGGAAACTTAACCATCTTTAATTAACAAGCTAGTCAAGTAGAGGCATACTAGGGACACTTTGTTTTGTCTATGTATTCACACATGTATCAAGTTTTTGGTTAATACAATTCTAGCATGAATAATAAACATTTATCGTGATATAAGTAAATATAAATAACAACTTTATTATTCCCTCTAGGGCATATTTCTTTCCGTCTCCCACTTGCACTAGAGTAAATAATCTAGATTACATAGTAATGATTCTAACACCCATGGAGTCTTGGTGTTGATCATGTTTTGCTCATGGAAGAGCCTTAGTCAATGGGTCTACAACATTCAGATCCGTATGTATTTTGCAAATCGCTATGTCACCTTCCTTGACTTGATGGCGGATGGAATTGAAGTGTCTCTTGATGTGTTTTGTTCTCTTGTGAAATCTGGATTCCTTTGCTAAGGCAATTGCTCCAGTATTGTCACAAAAGATTTTCATTGGACCCGATGCACTAGGTATTACACCTAGATCGGATATGAACTTCATCCAGACTCCTTCATTTGCTGCTTCCGAAGCAACTATGTAGTCCGCTTCACACGTAGACCCCGCCATGACGTTCTGCTTGGAACTGCACCAACTTACAGCTCCACCATTCAATATAAATACGTATCCGGTTTGCGACTTTGAGTCATCCGGATCAGTGTCAAAGCTTGCATCGACATAACCATTTACGACAAGCTCTTTGTCACCTCATAAACGAGAAACATATCCTTATTCCTTTTCAAGTATTTCAGGATGTTCTTGACCGCTGTCCAGTGATCCACTCCTGGATTACTTTGGTACCTCCCTGCTAAACTTATAGCAAGGCACACATCAGGTCTGGTACACAACATTGCATACATGATAGAACCTATATATGGCTGAAGCATAGGGAATGACTTTTATTTTCTCTCTATCTTCTGCAACGGTTGGGCATTGAGTCTGACTCAACTTCACACCTTGTAACACAGGCAATAACCCTTTCTTTGACTGATCCATTTTGAACTTCTTCAAAACTTTATCAAGGTATGTGCTTTGTGAAAGTCCAATTAAGCGTCTTGATCTATCTCTATAGATCTTGATGCCCAATATATAAGCAGCTTCACCGAGGTCTTTCATTGAAAAATTATTATCCAAGCATCCTTTTATGCTATTCAGAAATTCAATATCATTTCCGATTAGCAATATGTCATCCACATATAATATTAGAAATGCTACAGAGCTCCCACTCACTTTCTTGTAAATATAGGCTTCTCCAAAAGTCCGTATAAAACCATATGCTTTGATCACACTATCAAAGCATATATTCCAACTCCGAGATGCTTGCACCACTCCATAAATGGATCGCTGGAGCTTGCACACTTTGTTAGTACCTTTAGGATCGACAAAACCTTCTGGTTGCATCGTATACAACTCTTCTTTAAGAAATCCATTAAGGAATGCAGTTTTGTCATCCATTTGCCAAATTTCATAATCATAAAATGCGGCAATTGCTAACATGATTCGGACAGACTTAAGCATCGCTACGGGTGAGAAGGTAGCATCATAGTCAACTGGAAGTGCAACTATCCCTAGGTGGTTTTGGTAATTCATAACAACATATAGCTCATTGAGCTAATGCTATTCCAAGATGATTATTCTAGGAAAGCTCAATGATTGTCATGGCATGGATGTGAAAGTGGAACCCTCAAAATGCTAAGAACAAAGGATTGGCTCAAGCTCAAAAGCTCAAGACTCTTCATTTCATATTTTAGTGATCCAAGATCACATTGAGTCCATAGGAAAAGTCAATACTATCAAGGAGGGATGAGGTGTTGCTTAATGAGCCTCTTGCTTCATGTGCTTAGTGATATGCTCCAAAACCCTCAACTACTTTCCCATATCCACATATGACCTAAACCCTAAGCCAAACTCGGTCCTACCGATTTTTCCTATCCGGCGCCACCGAGTTTCACTTGTCATTAGCCACTGCCAAACCCTAGCAATTCGGTTCTACCGGTAAGGATCTCGGTCCCACCGAGATGGGGTTGCAAACTCTCTGTTTCCCTTCCGTAACTTTTCGGTCCCACCGAAAGAGCGAATCGGTCCCACCGAGATTGCAATGTAAACTCAGTGTTTCCCCTTTGTAACTTTTCGGTCTCACCGAAAGAGCAAATCGGTCCCACCGAGTTTGCCTGACCAACTCTCTGGTTAGCTAATTACCAAATTCGGTCTCACCGAGTTTGTGTAATCGGTCTCACCGAGATTACGTTATGCCCAAACCCTAACCGAATCGGTCCTACCGAGTTGCATGTCAGTCCCACCGAAATTCCTAACGGTCACTAGGTTTACTATTTCGGTCAGACCGAGTTTTCTGATTCGGTCCCACCGAGATTGGAAAACTGTGTAACGGTTGGATTTTGTGTGGAGGCTATATATACCCCTCCACCTCTTTTCTCATTCAGTGAGAGAGCCATCAGAACACACACATCATTCCAACTCATTTGTTCTGAGAGAGAACCACCTACTCATGTGTTGAGATCAAGACATTCCATTCCTACCATATGAATCTTGATCTCTAGCCTTCCCAAGTTGCTTTCCACTCAAATCTTCTTTCCACCAAATCCAAATCCTATGAGAGAGAGTTGAGTGTTGGGGATACTATCATTTGAAGCACAAGAGCAAGGAGTTCATTACCTACACACCATTTGTTACTTCTTGGAGAGTGGTGTCTCCTAGATTGGGCTAGGTGTCACTTGGGAGCCTCTGACAAGATTGTGGAGTTGAACCAAGGATTTTGTAAGGGCAAGGAGATCGCCTACTTCGTGAAGATCTACCGCTAGTGAGGCAAGTCCTTCATGGGCGATGGCCATGGTGGGATAGACAAGGTTGCTTCTTCGTGGACCCTTTGTGGGTGGTTGCTTCTTCGTGGACCCTTCGTGGGTGGAGCCCTTCGTGGACTCGCGCAACCGTTGCCCTTGGGTGGAGCCCTGTGTGGACTCGCGCAACCGTTACCCTTCGTGGGTTGAAGTCTCCATCAACGTGGATGTAGGATAGCACCACCTATCCGAACCACGGGAAAAACATCCGTGTCTCCAATAGCGTTTGAATTCTCCAAACCCTTCCCTTTATATTCTTGCAAGTTGCATGCTTTACTTTCCGCTGCCAATATACTCTTTGCATGCTTGCTTGAATTGTGTGATGATTGCTTGACTTGTCCTAGTATAGCTAAAATCTGCCAAGAACTAAAATTGGGAAAAGGTTAAGTTTTTATTTGATCAAGTAGTCTAATCACCCCCCCTCTAGACATACTTTCGATCCTACAAGTGGTATCAGAGCTTTGGTCTCCATTTGCTTGATCTCCATAGCTTTTGGTGGTCATAGCCTTGGTTTCACAACCTAGGAGAGTATGGCGTCTAGTGAGGGAAATTATCACCGTAGAGGTCCTTACTTTGATGGTACTAATTTTGCTAGTTGGAAGCATAAAATGAAAATGCATATTCTTGGACATAACCCCGCTGTTTGGGCTATTGTGTGTGTTGGCTTGCAAGGTGACTTCTTTGATGGGAGAGAACCAAACCGTGAAGCTACCGCGGATGAGTTGAAGATGTTGCAATACAATGCTCAAGCTTGTGATATTCTCTTCAACGGATTGTGCCCCGAAGAATTCAACAAAATCAGCCGCCTTGAGAATGCAAAGGAAATTTGGGACACTTTGATTGATATGCACGAAGGTACCGACTCCGTCAAGGAATCCAAGTTGGATGTGCTTCAAAGCCAACTTGACAAGTTCAAGATGAAGGATGGTGAAGGTGTCGCTGAAATGTACTCTAGGCTTGCTCTCATCACAAATGAGATTGCCGGCTTAGGAAGTGAAGAGATGACCGATAGATTCATCATCAAGAAGATCCTAAGAGCCTTGGATGGAAAATATGATACCGTGTGCACATTGATCCAAATGATGCCCAATTACAAAGATCTCAAGCCAACGGAGGTGATTGGAAGAATTGTTGCTCATGAGATGTCACTTAAGGATAAATAGGAACTTCACAACAAATCAAGTGGTGCCTATAAAGCCTCATGTGAAGCCCCTACATCATCAAGTGAGAAACAAGACTTCAATTAAGAATTGAGCTTAATGGTGAAGAACTTCAACAAGTTCTACAAGAGTAGAAGCAAAGATAGAAGCTCCAAGTCAAGGTCCTACAATGACAAAAGATCTTCTAGTCGAGAGCGAAACTGTTACAATTGTGGAAGACCCGGACACTATTCCAATGAGTGTACGGCTCCCTACAAGAGAAGAGAAGATTCTCCAAAAAGAAGAAGCAAAGGATCACCACCAAGAGAGAGAAGGAGTAGAGATGATCGTTATGAATGAAGATACTCATGGAGAAGCAAGGATTCGGAAAGGAAGGAAAAATCATCAAGGAGCTACACAAGACGAAGACATCAAGCTCATGTTGGTGAATGGGTATCCGGCTCCGACTCCGACAGCCACTCCGAGAGAAGTTATCACTCCGACTCCGAAGATACTCAAGATGAAGGTGTTGCCGGTCTAGCACTTGTGTCAACCAACTCCTACGACATATTTGACTCACCAAATGAAGGAGTTGGAAGATGCTTCATGGCCAAAGGTCCTAAGGTAACACACCCCGAGTATGTTAATTTCAATAGTGATGAAGATGACTTGTTAGGTGATGATTTGCTTGGTGACAACTCTAGTGATGAATACTATGATAAAAGACCAATTAATCATGCTAATCAAGATAAAACGAGTGACAATGATAAGGAGAAGATTGAGGCTCTAACTAAAGAACTAAAAACTCTTAAGTTAGCTCATGAAACTATCTTCGAAGATCATCGAGAACTTTTAAGGGCTCATGAGAAGCTACGCTTTGAAAAGCTAAACCTTGAGCAAGAGCATGAGTTCTTAAAGGCAATCAATGATGATCTCCGCAAGAAAAGTTCTTCTTACATTGCCAAGCTTTTACTCTTATCCACTTACATGCCTCAAGTCAAGTCTAGTAACAAGAAAGATTCTTCCTCTAGTAGTAACAATGATCATGCTAAATCCAATATTGTTTCTTCTAGTAGTTCTCTTGATTCCACTAATGATTCTCTTAGCCAAGTTACACTTGAGCAAGAAAATAGCTTATTGAAGGGAATTATAGAGAAAGGAGTGTACAAGAGCCTTGCCGGGAGTAAGCAATTCGAGGAAATTGTGCGCAAGCAAGGAATGCACCGAAAGAATCAAGGTGTTGGTTTTGAACGAAAGTTCAATGCCAATGGAGTTGAATGGGAAGAAGATCAATACCCCAAGACAAAGTTTGTCCCACAACAAGAGAAGTATACTTCTTTCAAGGGGACACAAGCTCAAGATGATCTTCCACCACAAGACTACGAGAAAAAAGGCAAGGACAAGCTTCAAGAGGAAATTGATGCATTTGAAGAAGCTCCTAAGACCTTAGTCAAGTGGATTCCCAAGACTTCTTCAAGTTCCACTTCATCAAGTACGACTACAACTCCAAGGATTCCCATCAAGATGATGTGGATCCAAAAGAAGAAGAACTAGAGAGTTCTTGAGGGTGACTTCGCCAACATACTTCACTCTTATCATTTTGGCAAGAACAAGTGCAATCAACTTCCACATCTTGCACTAGTTCAAGGAGTCACAAACCCTCTTGTTGGTAAGACAAGGGACAAGGTAACTTAAAACTTTTCATGGACATCATCTTTTGTGTGCATCACTCTATGTCTATGGATATCCTTGTTTGTTCCTTGTGGGACTAACCCATGTAGGTATTGAAAGTGCAATTCACTCAAATGGATAGCTCCAAGAGATCTACATCAACATTGAGCATCCACATCTTCAATATCTACATGAAGTCATCATCGACAAAACCCAAGGTTAGTTGATCCCTCTTAGGGGGGATATCACATCTAGGGGGAGCTTTACTCTAAGACTTGAGCTAAAGCAACTCTAAAGATGTGAACAAAACAATGCTTTATGTAAAAGTGGTAACCCCACTTGAGATTAAACGATGAGTATGACCTACGATCAAGTGTTCTCACTTGACTCCTAAGTCAATATACTCATATATAGATGCCCTAGTCATCGCAAATTGCTTGATAGATGCTAGAATTGGTTGTGCATGCCTTGCCACATATTTCATTTGCCATTTTATTGTGTGAGCATGCTGATTGCATATTTTACTCATTCAAGGACATCCACTTGTTGTTTTGATTGTTTGGCTTTATCTTCTTTTGCCAAGTGGATGGACAAGAATGCCTAAGAACCTCCTCTAGCTATCTATGCTTTTCTCGTCTCAAACTCTATTCATGCTGCATCACAAAATTTGATCAAGTCAGATTCGAACCACTCTGTGTGAGGAGCGCTCGGAGTCCCCGATTCGTCATAGACTTAAACTTCCAAAACCTCTTTATGAATCTCGGTCTGACCGATACTCCATTTTCGGTCCTACCGAGTTCATTAAGTTGATCTAGGTTTTCGATCTCGGTGCAACCGATTTGAACCTTTCGGTCACACCGAGTTTCAGTAACTGCTTGCAGTTATGAATCTCGGTGCCACCGAGTTGTTCCACTCGGTCACACCGACAGGGTCATGCTATATATAGTGACGGGCAAAATTTTGGAAATTTCTCCGAAACCTCCTCGCCCGCGCGATAGCCTGCTCTGCCTTCGAGGTCTTCGGATCGTCTTCTCGCCGCCAGCAGCCTCCTGTCGCTGGTCTCCGCCGCCATCAATGGATTTCTACCCCGCTGTTGCCGCCGTAGCAAGTCCCCGCCGAACTAGGGTATGGACTTGATCTTTGTGCTATTCCTCAATCTGATTCCTAGCACATTGTGATCACATTGTTTCTGGCCACGTTTGATAAACTTCTATCCAGTCAAAACACTCGTAGATTAGGCTTAATTCGAAAATTTTAGGGTTAGGTTTCCGCCGAAACCATCTCGGACCCACCGAGCTGAAAAACTCGGTCCCACCGATCTGGCTTTTGCCATTGCACAAGTGAAACTCGGTCTGACCGAGAATAACTTATCGGTGCGACTGATTTTGGAATTCTGTGAAACCCTAGCAGTCTCGGTGCCACCGAACTGTGACTCAGTCTGACCGAGTTCACCAGTTCTGGTGCCAAAACTGCTTCGGTGTCACCGAGTTTGAAAATCGGTAGATCCAAGATGCTTTCTGTGGAAAACTAAAACTAAGTTTTTGAATTAATCTTTTGCAAAAATCTCTGCTTTTTGTGATGCTCATCCACTCTATCTTATCCATAATCTATTCACAGGGTCAGCAGTCAGTTTGCAACATGTCTGATCAAAGTGACAGCCAGAATGTGTCTGAGCAGCAAGTTGTGATGAGTGAGGGCACTAGCCCTCAAGTTCCTCAGATGATGGCAGCAGGAGCACCCCCAGCAATCTGCCTAAGGCTACCACACGTCAAAGGAAGAAGAGAACGTCTGATTCTGAAGATGAGGACTATGTGGCAGAGGAAGAGGCCACTTCCAAGAGAGTTGAGCCAGCTCAAGGCTCAAAGCCGGGCCTGAAAATCAAAAGGCCAGCAGGCAGGCAGCCCATGTCAAAGGCTAGAGCCTCCACTGAGGAGCCTGCTCCCATTGAGCCCGTTGCAGCTGAGGGCAAGAAGAGGAAGGAGAGAGTAAAGAAGACTGTAGCCAAAGTGCTTGGGAGAGCCTCCATCATGGTAGAAGAGGAGGAGGAAGAAGAGGCAGCTGCACCAGCGCCCAAGGTAGCCAAACTTATGGGAGATGCCATAAGGTCAGGAACAGCTGCATCCAAGCCCAAGGAAGCACCCAAGGCTGCATCTAAGCCTAAGACAGCACCAAAGAGAAACACACGAAGCATCCCAGCTGCAGAAAAGAACAAGGCCCCAGTGCCTGAAGCTACTGAAGAAGAGGAAGAGAGTGTCCTTAGGAAGCTCAAGCCCAAGATCCCAGACCACAACGATGCTCATCCTGTGGCTGAGGATATGAAGCTCAGGAGAGATTCAGGGCTGAGGAAGTGGAGAGAAGCAGATCCGTATGCTTCTAGGAGAAGGACTGCCGTGGATTACAGATTTCACACCAAGGAGCAGCAAGATTTCTATGAGACTGTTTTGCTTGACAAGAAGCCAATCGTTTGTGACATGAGATGGGTCGACTGGACCTACATGAAGGAACATGAAGAGTACTACCCCGGAGTGTATGACAGCTTTAGTGCGTGTGGAGTTGCAGACTTTGTTGGGCAGAAGCTCACTAAGTGGAATGAGGAGCTAATCATGCAATTCTACTCCACAACACACTTCTACCCGGATGGAAGGATCACATGGATGTCAGAGGGTACAAGGTACCAATCCACTGTTGAGGAATGGGCGAAGCTAATCAATGCCCCAGAGGAACAAGCAGATGACTTGGACATTTACGCCAAGAAGAAGATGGATCATAACTCAATGTCCAACATGTACAAGGAGATCCCGAATGAAGCACTTGACACTTTTAAATTTGGCTCGATACATTATCTTCTGTCAGGTCTGCCCACTATCAATTGGATACTAAGGCACACTCTGTTGCCTAAGTCTGGAGATCACAAGATGATCAGAGGTCACGCGATCAACTTGCTTCATGTCTTTGACGTGCCTCAGAAATTCAAGGTCATGAGTCTCATTGTGGAAACCGTTAAGAGGACAGCTGCAGATCAGAAGAGGAGCTGTGGATATGCCCCTCAGATTCAGGAGCTCATCAACTCCAAGATGGGCACGGGCGTATATTTGTTGGATAAGGAACACCTGCCCATCCGTCCAGATTTTGAGAACAATGAAGTTGTGATGACAGAGAATGAGCCATCGTCTACACAAGCATATGCAAAGAAGGAGAAGGCGAGGAAGGAGAAAGCTGCCAGGATGCCTACTCAAGCAGAGGCATCTGAATACTTCTTGAAGACCAAACAAGATCAGCTTGGTTGCTTGATTGCGTCCACCCTGCGGATTGAGCAGAGTATAGCCACCCTGACTCAGAACCAGGCGAGTTTAGAGAGGATCATGGAACAGAGGTTCTATGACTTGGACATCAAGGTAACAGAAGTTCAGTCTGCAGTGGAGCAGCTCCAGGAGGACATGAATGAGAGGAGAGGTAGGACCACGACTCATGCGTTTGCGAGGGTGCCACGAGGTCCGAGGTCGTCTGCATTGCCAGTTGCTGACACCAGAGCCACCACCTCAGCACCAGCTACAGCCTCAGCTCCAGCATCTACTTCAGCTCCAACTCCAGCGACTACTTCAACATCTACAGAAGCCTTCGTCCTTGGAGTGATCCGGACTCCACCACCACCTGAAGATCAAGCCTGAGCGTCGATCTAGTGCTATGGATTTTCTAGGAACTTTTTGGTAACTTGTTGCCAAAGGGGGAGAAGATGTATAGATCATAGGCTTCGAGAGAGAGAGAGTGTTGCTTTTCTCTCTTGCTTTATTTGGTGGTTTTTCGAACTTTGTTTGCTTGCGTGTGAGATACTATGTCATTATTTGTGAGACATCGATGATCATGTGTTTGATCATAAGCTACACTTAATGTTTGCTTAATGCTTGCTTAAATATTATCATTCTATCTATCGTTTGTGATCATCCACTATTCTTGGTGATGAGTGCATGCATTTCATTCTTATCATTTTGAGCGCTCCACCAAGATGTATGTGACATGGAAGAGTAACCCATGACTCTAACTCTTTGTGCATTTGCAGTCCAAAGCAAATTTTAAATATGCACAAATTTAGGGGGAGCTCTTACTTATCACATACTTCTCAAAGCGACGATATACTTCATGCTTATTATCATTTGTCGAAGCTTTGATCTATATGTTGTCATCAATTACCAAAAAGGGGGAGATTGAAAGTGCAACTATCCCTAGGTGGTTTTGGTAATTCATAACAACATATAGCTCATTGAGCTAATGCTATTCCAAGATGATTATTTCAGGAAAGCTCAATGATTGGCATGGCATGGATGTGAAAGTGGAACCCTCAAAATGCTAAGAACAAAGGATTGGCTCAAGCTCAAAAGCTCAAGACTCTTCATTTCATATTTTAGTGATCCAAGATCACATTGAGTCCATAGGAAAAGCCAATACTATCAAGGAGGGATGAGGTGTTGCTTAATGAGCCTCTTGCTTCATGTGCTTAGTGATATGCTCCAAAACCCTCAACTACTTTCCCATATCCACATATGACCTAAACCCTAAGCCAAACTCGGTCCTACCGATTTTTCCTATCCGGCACCACCGAGTTTCACTTGTCATTAGCCACTGCCAAACCCTAGCAATTCGGTTCTACCGATAAGGATCTCGGTCCCACCGAGATGGGGTTGCAAACTCTCTGTTTCCCTTTCGTAACTTTTCGGTCCCACCGAAAGAGCGAATCGGTCCCACCGAGATTGCAATGTAAACTCAGTGTTTCCCCTTTGTAACTTTTCGGTCTCACCGAGTTCCACTCGGTCTCACCGAAAGAGCAAATTGGTCCCACCGAGTTTGCCTGACCAACTCTCTGGTTAGCTAATTACCAAATTCGGTCTCACCGAGTTTGTGTAATCAGTCTCACCGAGATTACGTTATGCCCAAACCCTAACCGAATCGGTCCTACCGAGTTGCATGTCAGTCCCACCGAAATTCCTAACGGTCACTAGGTTTACTATTTCGGTCAGACCAAGTTTTCTGATTCGGTCCCACCGAGATTGGAAAACTGTGTAACGGTTGGATTTTGTGTGGAGGCTATATATACCCCTCCACCTCTTTCTCATTCAGTGAGAGAGCCATCAGAACACACACAATCATTCCAACTCATTTGTTCTGAGAGAGAACCACCTACTCATGTGTTGAGATCAAGACATTCCATTCCTACCATATGAATCTTGATCTCTAGCCTTCCCAAGTTGCTTTCCACTCAAATCCTCTTTCACCAAATCCAAATCCTATGAGAGAGAGTTGAGTGTTGGGGAGACTATCATTTGAAGCACAAGAGCAAGGAGTTCATTACCTACACACCATTTGTTACTTCTTGGAGAGTGGTGTCTCCTAGATTGGCTAGGTGTCACTTGGGAGCCTCCGACAAGATTGTGGAGTTGAACCAAGGAGTTTGTAAGGGCAAGGAGATCGCCTACTTCGTGAAGATCTACCGCTAGTGAGGCAAGTCCTTCATGGGCGATGGCCATGGTGGGATAGACAAGGTTGCTTCTTCGTGGACCCTTTGTGGGTGGTTGCTTCTTCGTGGACCCTTCGTGGGTGGAGCCCTTCGTGGACTCGCGCAACCGTTGCCCTTGGGTGGAGCCCTGTGTGGACTCGCGCAACCGTTACCCTTCGTGGGTTGAAGTCTCCATCAACGTGGATGTAGGATAGCACCACCTATCCGAACCACGGGAAAAACATCCGTGTCTCCAATAGCGTTTGAATTCTCCAAACCCTTCCCTTTATATTCTTGCAAGTTTCATGCTTTACTTTCCGCTGCCAATATACTCTTTGCATGCTTGCTTGAATTGTGTGATGATTGCTTGACTTGTCCTAGTATAGCTAAAATCTGCCAAGAACTAAAATTGGGAAAAGGTTAAGTTTTTATTTGGTCAAGTAGTCTAATCACCCCCCCTCTAGACATACTTTCGATCCTACATCAACTCCTTGAACTTTTCGAAAACCTTTCACAACAAGTCGAGCTTTGTAGACAGTAATACTACCGTCAACGTCAGTCTTCTTGTTGAAGATCCATTTATTCTCTATGGCTTGCCGATCATCGGGCAAGTCAACCAAAGTCCACACTTTGTTCTCATACATGGATCCCGTCTCAGATTTCATGGCCTCAAGCCATTTCGCAGAATCTGGGCTCATCATCGCTTCCTCATAGTTCGTAGGTTCGTCATGGTCTAGCAACATGACTTCCAGAACAGGATTACCGTACCACTCTGGTGCGGACCTTACTCTGGTTGACCTACGAGGTTCGGTAGTAACTTGATCTAAAGTTTCATGATCATCATCATTAACTTCCTCACTAATTGTTATAGGCATCACTGGAACTGATTTCTGTGATGAACTACTTTCCAATTCGGGAGAAGGTACAATTACCTCATCAAGCTCTACTTTCCTCCCACTCACTTCTTTCAAGAGAAACTCCTTCTCTAGAAAGGATCCATTCTTAGCAACGAATATATTGCCTTCAGATCTATGATAGAAGGTGTACCCAACAGTTTCTTTTGGGTATCCTATGAAGGCACATTTCTCCGATTTGGGTTCATGCTTATCAGGTTGAAGATTTTTCACATAAGCATCGCAAGCCCAAAATTTAAGAAACGATAGCTTAGGTTTCTTGCCAAACTACAGTTCATATGGTGTCGTCTCAATGGATTTATATGGTGCCCTATTTAACGTGAACGCAGCCGTCTCTAAAGCATAACCCAAAAACGATAGCGGTAAATCGGTAAGAGACATCATAGATCACACCATATCTTATAAAGTACGATTACGACGTTCGGACACACCATTACGTTGTGGTGTTCCAGGTGGTGTGACTTGCGAAACTATTCCACATTGTTTCAAATGAAGACCAAACTCGTAACCTAAATATTCACCTCCACGATCAGATCGTAGAAACTTTATTTTCTTATTACGATGATTTTCCACTTCACTCTGAAATTCTTTGAACTTTTCAAATGTTTCAGACTTATGTTTCATTAAGTAGACATACCCATATCTGCTCAAATCATATGTGAAGGTCAGAAAATAATGATACCCGCCACGAGCCTCAACACTCATCGGACCGCATACATTAGTATGTATTATTTCCAATAAGTCAGTTGTTCGCTCCATTGTTTCGGAGAACGGAGTCTTAATCATCTTTCCCATGAGGTATGGTTCGCAAGCATCAAATGATTCATAATCAAGTGATTCCAAAAGCCCATCAGCATGGCGTTTCTTCAAGCGCTTTACAACAATATGACCTAAACGGAGTGCCACAAATAAGTTGCACTATCATTATTAACTTTGCATCTTTTGGCTTCAATATTATGAATATGTGTATCACTATGATCGAGATTCAACAAAAATAGACCACTCATCAAGGGTGCATGACCATAAAAGATATTACTCATATAAATATAACAACCATTATTCTCTGATTTAAATGAATAACCGTCTCGCATCAAACAAGATCCAGATATAATGTTCATGCTCAACGCGGGCACCAAATAACAATTATTCAGGTCTAAAACTAATCCTGAAGGTAGATGTAGAGGTAGCGTGCCGACGGCGATCACATCGACCTTGGAACCATTTCTGACGCGCATCGTCACCTCGTCCTTAGCCAATCTTCATTTAATCCGTAGCCCCTGTTTCATGTTGCAAATATGAGCAACAGAACCAGTATCAAATACCTAGGCGCTACTACGAGCATTAGTAAGGTACACATCAATAACTTGTATATCAAATATACCTTTCACTTTGTCATCCTTCTTATCCGCTAAATACTTGGGGCAGTTCTGCTTCCAGTGACCAGTCCCTTTGCAGTAAAAGCACTCAGTTTCAGGCTTAGGTCCAGACTTGGGCTTCTTCCTAGCAGCAGCAACTTGCTTGCTATTCTTCTTGAAGTTCCCCTTCTTCCCTTTACCCTTTTTCTTGAAACTAGTGGTCTTGTTAACCATCAACACTTGATGCTCCTTTTGATTTCTACCTCCACAGCCTTTAGCATTGCGAAGAGCTCGGAATCGTCTTGTTCATCCCTCGCATATTATAGTTCATCATGAAGCCTTTATAGCTTGGTGGCAGTGATTGAAGAACTCTGTCAATGACACTATCATCAGGAAGATTAACTCCCAGTTGAGTCAAGTGGTTATGGTACCCAGACATTCTGAGTATGTGTTCACTGACAGAACTGTTCTCCTCCATCTTGCAGCTATATAACTTGTTGGAGACTTCATATCTCTCAACTCGGGAATTTGCTTGAAATATTAACTTCAACTCTTGGAACATCTCATATGCTCCATGACGTTCAAAACATCTTTGAAGTCCCGATTGTAAGCCGTAAAGCATGCCACACTGAACTATCGAGTAGTCATCAGCTTTTGTCTGCCAGACGTTCATAACATCCAGAGTTGCTCCTGTAGTGGGTCTTGCATCTAGCGGTGCTTCCAGGATGTTATTCTTCTGTGCAGCAATGAGGATAATCCTCAAGTTACGGACCCAGTCCGTGTAGTTGCTACCATCATCTTTCATCTTAGCTTTCTCTAGGAACGCATTAAAATTCAAGTGAACGGTAGCATGGGCCATTGATCTACAACAACATAGATATGCAAAAACTATCAGGACTAAGTTCATGATAAATTTAAGTTAAATTAATCATATTACTTAGGAACTCCCACATAGATAGACATCCCTCTAGTCATCTAAATGATCACGTGATCCATATCAACTAAACCATGTCTGATCATCACGTGAGATGGAGTAGTTTTCAATGGTGAACATCTCTATGTTGATCATATCTATTATATGATTCACGCTCGACCTTTCGGTCTCAGTGTTCCGAGGCCATATCTGCATATGCTAGGCTCGTCAAGTTTAACCTGAGTATTCTGCGTGTGCAAAACTGGCTTGCACCCGTTGTAGATGGACGTAGAGCTTATCACACCCGATCATCACGTGGTGTCTGGGCACGACGAACTTTGGCAACGGTGCATACTCAGGGAGAACACTTTTATCTTGAAATTTAGTGAGAGATCATCTTATAATGCTACCGTCAAACAAAGCAAGATAAGATGCATAAAAGATAAACATCACATGCAATCAAAATATGTGACATGATATGGCCATCATCATCTTGTGCCTTTGATCTCCATCTCCAAAGCACCGTCATGATCTCCATCGTCACCGGCTTGACACCTTGATCTCCATCGTAGCGTCGTTGTCGTCTCGCCAACTATTGCTTCTATGACTATCGCTACCACTTAGTGACAAAGTAAAGCAATTACATGGCGATTGCATTTCATACAATAAAGCAACAACCATAAGGCTCCTACCAGTTGCCGATAACTTTTACAAAACATGATCATATCATACAACAATTTATATCTAATCACGTCTTGACCATATCACATCACAACATGCCCTGCAAAAACAAGTTAGACGTCCTCTACTTTGTTGTTGCAAGTTTACGTGGCTACTGCGGGCTTCTAGCAAGAACCGTTCTTACCTATGCATCAAAACCACAATGATTTTTCGTCAAGTGTGTTGTTTTAACCTTCAACAAGGACCGACCGTAGTCAAATTCGATTCAACTAAAGTTGGAGAAACAGACACCCGCCAACCACCTTTATGCAAAACAAGTTGCATGTCTGTCGGTGGAACCGGTCTCATGAATGTGGTCATGTAAGGTTGGTTCGGGCTGCTTCATCCAACAAAACCGTCGAATCAAAATAAGACGTTGGTGGTAAGCAGTATGATTATTATTGCCCACAACTCTTTGTGTTCTACTCGTGCATATCATCTACGCATAGACCTGGCTCTAATACCACTGTTGGGGAATGTAGCATGCAATTTCAAAATATTTCCTACAATCACGCAAGATCTATCTAGGAGAAGCATAGCAACGAAAGGGGGAGAGTGTGTTCACGTACCCTCATAGACCGAAAGTGGAAGCGTTTTGTTAACGCGGTTGATGTAGTCGAACGTATTCATGATCCAACCGATCTAGTACCGAACGTACGGCACCTCCGAGTTTAGCACACGTTCAGCTTGATGATGTCCCTAGAACTCTTGATCTAGTAGAGGGTCGAGGGAGAGTTTCATCAGCCTGACGGCGTGGTGACGGTGATGGTGATGTGATCCACGCAGGGCTTCGTCTAAGCACTACGACGCTATGATCGGAGGAGTAAACTGTGGAGGGGGGCACCGCACACGGCTAAGAGAATGATTGATGTGCTATGGGGTGCACCTTCCCCCGTATATAAAGGAGCGGAGGAGGACGCAGCCGGCCAGGAGGGGCATGCCATGGGGGGATTCCTACGTACTAGGACTCCACTCATAGTAGGATTCGCCCCCTCCCTTTTTTCCTTTCTCACCGGAAGGGGGAAAGGAAGGAGAGGGAGAGGGAGAGGAAGGGGGGCCGCGCCACCTCCTCCTTGTCCTATTCGGACTCCCTTGGAGGGGGCGCGCGCCACCCCTTGAGGGCTCCCCTCTCTCTCCACTAAGGCCCATGTAGGCCCAATACTTCCCCGGGGGGTTCCGGTAACCCCTCGGTACCTCGGTAAAATACCCGAACCACTCGAAACCATTCCGATGTCCGAATACTACCTTCCAATATATGAATCTTTACCTCTTTACCATTTCGAGACTCCTCGTAATGTCCGTGATCTCATCCGGGACTCCGAATCAAACTTCGGTCACCAAAACACATAACTCACAATACAAATCGTCATCGAACGTTAAGCGTGCGGACCCTACCGGTTCGAGAACTATGTAGACATGACCGAGACGCATCTTTGATCAATAACCAATAGCGGAACCTAGATGCTCATATTGGTTCCTACATATTCTACGAAGATCTTTATCGGCAAACCGCAATAACAACATACGTTATTCCCTTTGTCATCGGTATGTTACTTGCCCGAGATTCGATCGTCGGTATCTTCATACCTAGTTCAATCTCGTCACCGGCAAGTCTCTTTACTCGTTTCGTAATGCATCATCCCGTAACTAACTCATTAGTCACATTGCTTGCAAGGCTTATAGTGATGTGCGTTATCGAGAGGGCCCAGAGATACCTCTGCGATACTCGGAGTGACAAATCCTAATCTTGATCTATGCCAACCCAACAAACACCTTCAGAGACACACCTGTAGAGCATCTTTATAATCACCCGGTTACGTTGTGACGTTTGATAGCACACAACGTGTTCCTTCGGTATTCGGGAGATGCATAATCTCATAGTCAGAGGAATATGTATGAGTCATGAAGAAAGCAATAGCAATAAAACTTGACGATCATTATGCTAAGCTAACAGATGGGTCTTGTCCATCACATCATTCTCCTAATGATGTGATCCCGTTCATCAAATGACAACACATGTCCATGGTCAGGAAACTTAACCATCTTTGATTAACGAGCTAGTCAAGTAAAGGCATACTAGGGACACTTTGTTTTGTCTATGTATTCACACATGTATCAAGTTTCCCATTAATACAATTCTAGCATGAATAACAAACATTTATCATGATATAAGGAAATATAAATAATAACTTTATTATTGCCTCTAGGGCATATTTCCTTCAGGAGGGCCCTTACGAAAAGCCGCCAGAGTACGTAGCGAAGGATCCGGCGAAGGAGGCCGCCCGCAAGATCAACTCGGCGACCCGACAAGATCACAGGCTCAGGCAGAAGGCAAAGGCGGCACTGTTCAAGAAGAAGAAGGTCGACAAAAGTGGTGGTCATGCAGGGGCGGGTGGGCGGTCGTCCTTGAAGGAAATATGCCCTAGAGGCAATAATAAAGTTATTATTTATTTCCTTATTTCATGATAAATTTTTATTATTCATGCTATAATTGTATTAACCGGAAACATAATACATGTGTGAATACATAGACAAACAGAGTGTCACTAGTATGCCTCTACTTGACTAGCTCGTTAATCAAAGATGGTTATGTTTCCTAACCATGGACAAAGAGTTGTTATTTGATTAATGGGATCACATCATTAGGTGAATGATCTGATTGACATGACCCATTCCATTAGCTTAGCACCCGATCGTTTAGTATGTTTCTATTGCTTTCTTCATGACTTATACATGTTCCTATGACTATGAGATTATGCAACTCCCGTTTGCCGGAGGAACACTTTGTGTGCTACCAAACGTCACAACGTAACTGGGTGATTATAAAGGTGCTCTACAGGTGTCTCCAAAGGTACATGTTGGGTTGGCGTATTTCGAGATTAGGATTTGTCACTCTGATTGTCGGAGAGGTATCTCTGGGCCCTCTCGGTAATGCACATCACATAAGCCTTGCAAGCATTGCAACTAATGGGTTAGTTGCGAGATGATGTATTATGGAACGAGTAAAGAGAGTTGCCGGTAACGAGATTGAACTAGGTATTGAGATACCGATGATCGAATCTTGGGCAAGTAACATACCGATGACAAAGGGAACAACGTATGTTGTTATGCGGTCTGACCGATAAAGATCTTCGTAGAATATGTGGGAGCCAATATGAGCATCCAGGTTTCGCTATTGGTCATTGACCGGAGACGTGTCTCGGTCATGTCTACATTGTTCTCGAACCCGTAGGGTCCGCACGCTTAAGGTTTCGATGACAGTTATATTATGAGTTTATGAGTTTTGATGTACCGAAGGAGTTCGGAGTCCCGGATGAGATCGGGGACATGACGAGGAGTCTCAAAATGGTCGAGACGTAAAGATCGATATATTGGACGACTATATTCGGACATCGGAAAGGTTCCGAGTGGTTCGGGTATTTTTCGGAGTACCGGGGAGTTATGGGAATACGGGAGAAGAAGTATATGGGCCTTATTGGGCTTTAGGGGAGAGGGAGAGGCAGGCCGCGCGCCCCCCCAAGGCCTAGTCCGAATTGAACTAGGGGGAGGGGCTGCGCCCCCTCCTTCCTTCTCTTCCCTCTTCCCCTTCCTTGTCTCCTACTCCTAATACTTGGAAGGACTCCTAGTTGGACTAGGAAAGGGGGAATCCTACTCCCGGTGGGAGTAGGACTCCCCTAGGGCGCGCCATAGAGAGGGCCGGCCCTCCCCTCCTCCACTCCTTTATATACGGGGGCAGGGGGCACCCCATAGACACACAAGTTGATCTTCGTGATCATTCTCTTAGCCGTGTGCGGTGCCCCCTTCCACCATAATCCTCGATAATATTGTAGCGGTGCTTAGGCGAAGCCCTGGGACGGTAGAACATCAAGATCATCACCACGCCGTCGTGCTGACGGAACTCTTCCCCGACACTTTGCTGGATCGGAGTCCGAGGATCGTCATCGAGCTGAACGTGTGCTAGAACTCGGAGGTGCCGTAGTTTCGGTGCTTGGATCAGTCGGACCGTGAAGACGTACGACTACATCAACCGCGTTGATATAACGCTTCCGCTTTCGGTCTACGAGGGTACGTGGACAACACTCTCCCCTCTCGTTGCTATGCATCACCATGATCTTGCGTGTGCGTAGGAAATTTTTTGAAATTACTACGTTCCCCAACAGTCCTGCCGACGACGATTGTGGTGCGAGGCGGGGCCAGGGACGTGGGGCGCCGCCGCCATCGCCGTCTGTGTAGAGGCTACTCTAACCGGAGCAATACAAGGCTCCCTACTTCTATGTCGCCCCGCAGCTCGGTAAGCAGCACATGCCTTTCTGCGCCAACATCAAGACGCCAGTGCTTTCTCGGAGTCTACATCGTTGCAGCTTGACAGGTCATGGAGGGCAGGCGTGCAGCAACTCGGTGCCCGCACGTTGTTCGCTGATATGCCTCAAGCGGGCGAGCTAGCATACGACAACACGGGCATGCAATTTTTTGAGTTGATCCACGACGGACGTGGTGGCGGAGGCTGAGGCTACTACGAGGACGGGTAGGTGGATGACTCAGAGTACGTCCATGTAGCTGTGCAGGTATACCCAGACTAGCACATACACTTAGTAGGGCACGTACACTGTCGGGACCCCGATTCCAAGTCACACCGATCTAGCATGGAACACATCATATCACTTTGCGGCCTCACGCACGGTATTCCCACGGGTGCCACCTTACCTGGCCCGGGACCGTTTGCGCCTTTTGGCTCACGTATATGATAGTGTCGCTAGCATCCATATGACAAAGAATCCGGGCCGACATGGCTAGTCGTGAATCCAAAGCGGCACTAACCCATGAGGACAGGCATACATGAACCACATCGAGCATGTCGGTCATCAACGTGTGAATTCGGGCTGTAGCACTGGCTAACAGGACTCCGGATGTCACCGCGTGACATTTCCCCGAAGGGACAGACACAGGAACGAAGTGAAACACATGCCGGCTAGTCAAGTGTTCCGAGCAGTAGTGCTGGGCTAGCAGGACTCCGGTAAACCGGGCTGTAGCGGACTACTATGGCTCAAGGAAATTTGGAACCTAGTTGGACAAAGCAACGTCAGCTTGTGCCTAGCTTACATTCTTGTTCAATTTTTGCCAAACATTAAAGGGGTTGTTTGCCTTTATCCGTCCTTTTTGAAAACAACATGTTTTTGTAATCTGAATAACTGCAAAGGCAAAAATAGCACTTAATTTCCGATCGACTCGTTGCATCCTAGCTTTCTTAATTTATACAGATATAGAGCAACATCAGTTTGTGTGTATCGTACACTTTTCTTCAATTTTTTGCCAAACATTGAGGGTTTCCTTTTATCTGTCCTTTTCGTGATAAGCAACATGCTTTTGTACTCTGCCTAACTCGCATTTAAGAAAAATAAATAGCATTTCGCCCTGCAAAGTCCTTAAACTTATAATCAGCTCGATGCATTCTTGTTTTGTTTATTTATAGTCATATAGCTTTCCCTGTATTGTAATAAAATGTACTAGGCCTTGTTTTTTTTTTGGCAGAATATGCTATGTGACTGCATGTCGGCTACATGTGCCCTCACTAAGTTACTTCTTTCTTTGCTTTGTCTCTTCCATACAAGTCCCTCCCATCTGCTTGTGTTGCGCACTGGCCAGCTTCTCACTATTTTCATTTTTAAATGACACTATCTATTGACAAGGTGACGCAATCACTAAATTTCTCCCATACATAAGAGTCACTATAACCATTGTTGATACACAAACATTACTGTTACGTAAGGTTGGCACTGTTGGCTGTTCCTTGATATCTGACCCATGCATTAGAAATGTTACTCATGAAGACTATATCAATGTTACTTCTTCGTTGGGTAGTGATGAAGAGTGGAAGATACTTGCAGAATCTTTCAATCATAATGGATAACAAATACTCCCCTTTCCCCCTTATTTTCTGCTCCTTTTCCTGTCATTGACTAGCCTTCTATTATCTGTGAGGTATGGACTAGTGGAAAAATTATTCTGTTACTCAAGCGCCTAGAAAGAGTGCCAAGGAAGGTCCATCCGAGAGCATGGTAAGCAATAAAATACTTGACTGCTTATCTCCTGCATACAATTATTATGTATGATAGGTATGATCATCTGGAACAATGTAATGCAGTAACTGCTGACACTTCAGTATATTTATATCTCAGTACATGGCTGTCTGTTATACCTGGTTTTCGTCCAACTACGCAGTGCAGATAAGACTAGGACCTATGTTTGTGGAACCAATTGTTATTATGATCTATTGGTATATGCTTACAATGCTTAATTAGGTGAATGCTTATTGCATGAAGTTTTCAGATATAATCTTTTGTGTCTTAGGCTGCGTTCGGTTGGCATGGTTTTGAAGTGGTTTTGCAGGGACTAAATTCCATACAAGTCAAATCCCCCCCAAAACCACTCCAATCCCCTTGAGACAGGGTGTAACCGATATATTTATATCTCAGTACATGGCTGTCTGTTATACCTGGTTTTCGTCCAACTACGCAGTGCAGATAAGACTAGGACCTATGTTTGTGGAACCAATTGTTATTATGATCTATTGGTATATGCTTACAATGCTTAATTAGGTGAATGCTTATTGCATGAAGTTTTCAGATATAATCTTTTGTGTCTTAGGCTGCGTTCGGTTGGCATGGTTTTGAAGTGGTTTTGCAGGGACTAAATTCCATACAAGTCAAATCCCCCCCAAAACCACTCCAATCCCCTTGAGACAGGGTGTAACCGAACAAAGCCTTAAGGAGTTCTATACTGCAAGCTGTGCTAGCATGAACCATGAAGTCACTGGTTAGTATTACATGTCAACCAGTACATGTTATCTGGCGTGTAGTGGTAGTATAGTAGATCAGGGATTGTGATTGTCTTAGTTATCCTTTGGCTGCTTTGAGAAACTTCTTGAACCATCATTCTGTTATTATTAGCTAATTATGTGTAGTACTTATAATCTCTCACCCCCTTTCCCCTTCAATCAGAAAGAGGAAATCAAATCCCTTGAAGAGTGTGTTAAGAATCTTTTGGAGATGATTCCATCAAAAGGGAGGGCATTCTTACAAAGCATTGAGCATAATCTTGAGCAGGAGAAAACCCGGGGATACATTTTGCAGCATTGTACTAGTCTTATACTTTTAATGTAGGAATTCTCACCACCAGTTCTCATCCCTCAGGAAGAGAGATGGATGCCCAGCATTTGAAAAGCAGCCTTTTTGACCCCCCTCACAAAACGTATAAAGGGTAGTATGGACATTTCACAAGTTGTATTCACTAGAACGTGTACGCGTACAATTCGGGCGCATACCCTCCCTCGTGGGCTCAGCCTGTTTAGTTTCTTTTTCAAGTTTTTTCACAAGTTGTATTCACTAGAACGTGTACGCGTACAATTCGGGCGCATACCCTCCCTCGTGGGCTCAACCCGTTTAGTTTCTTTTTCAAGTTTAAACTTGAAAAAATGCATGAACCATGAAGTCACTGGTTAGTATTACATGTCAACCAGTACATGTTATCTGGCCTGTAGTGGTAGTATAGTAGATCAGGGATTGTGATTGTCTTAGTTATCCTTTGGCTGCTTTGAGAAACTTCTTGAACCATCATTCTGTTATTATTAGCTAATTATGTGTAGTACTTATAATCTCTCACCCCCTTTCCCCTTCAATCAGAAAGAGGAAATCAAATCCCTTGAAAGAGTGTGTTAAGAATCTTTTGGAGATGATTCCATCAAAAGGGAGAGCATTCTTACAAAGCATTGAGCATAATCTTGAGCAGGAGAAAACCTGGAGATACATTTTGCAGCATTGTAAATGTACTAGTCTTATACTTTTAATGTAGGAATTCTCACCACCAGTCCTCATCCCTCGGGAAGAGAGATGGATGCCCAGCATTTGAAAAGCAGCCTTTTTGACCCCCCCCTCACAAAACGTATAAAGGGTAGTATGGACATTTCACAAGTTGTATTCACTAGAACGTGTACGCGTACAATCCGGGCGCATACCCTCCCTCGTGGGCTCAGCCTGTTTAGTTTCTTTTTCAAGTTTTTTCACAAGTTGTATTCACTAGAACGTGTACGCGTACAATTCGGGCGCATACCCTCCCTCGTGGGCTCAGCCCGTTTAGTTTCTTTTTCAAGTTTAAACTTGAAAAAATGCATTGGTTGGGAATCGAACTACAGTTCTCATGCACTAAGCACAATCGCACAACCATCTGGAATATCGAATCTGGTGTGTCTCTTAACCTTTTTTTCTTCCTCTTGTTCGAGATAAATAACGCTAAGAAAAAAAAGCACCTTCACTCTTTGTTTTTACTTTCGGCTTTTATGCACAATTTTCGCTCAGGTTTTTATATTTCCTTTTTTGTTCATAAAATAAAAATATTATTATCTTTAGAAATTGTACAGAAATTTTAGGAAAAGTTAATCTCTTTCAAACTTGCTCAAAATGTCTAAACACAAACATTTTCCAGAAAGATGGAACAAAATTTAGAACACAAACATTTTTTCAAAACCAGTAAAAAAATAATTCCACAAAAAATCAGAAAAATACGAACATAATTTGAATTTTGAATATATGATAAATAGGAACAAATGAAAAGTCAAAGAATAACAAAAAGGAAAAAACCAGAGAAAATAAAACAGGAGAGAAGATAAAAAGAAAAAAGGAAATAAAAAATGCGGTTCACGACCTCCGAGAAGGTTCGCAAACGGGAAAAATGGCTAGGAAGTCGATGTTCCCAAAACCAGGAATGCCTATTTGCAACCTTTTCTTAGTGAGTTGTTTTGAATTTTTCAAAAAATATCGAAATCCATGAATATTTTTATTTGATGAACTTTTTCAAATCCGCGAACTCTTGGCCCGGCCCAACACACACCCGACGGGAGCGATGTCGTCACCTAATTTTGCCAAGGCCTAAGCTCTTTATTTTATTTTCTATTTTCTATTTTTCATTTTTTTTGTTTTTTTCGTTAATTCATTTTTATCCTTTTGAATACCAAAATACAAGTTTTAAGTAACTGTTTTAAATAATGATTTTATATAATTTTTTTAATATTTAGTAAATGGTTTTAAAAAAGCATTAACAGTTTTCAATTTATTTCTATGTATTTATTACTTATGCTAAAAGTTTAAAATAACAATTGTAGTAAATGTTCTAACTATGATTTCCAATATATTTTTTTCCTTCGAACCTGAAATGGATGCCTACCATGGGCATGCCCACTGGCTTGCAAAAGTTGGGACCATTTTAAGAATGTTAAAAATAACACCATCTTCAAGTCCAAGTAGGCTAGAAGACTCTGTTTAAGAGCACGTTGTCTCTCGACATCCGTCAAATGATTCTAATTTTTTTATTTACTTTTATGACCATCTCAAGGCACCATGCAAAGTTTTTTAGTTTTCTACAATTTTTGCATCTTCTGAAGTTTTCTCGGTTAGAAAGGGTGATAAATGGACGGACGTGTCACATGAACATGATCTATTTTGGCATGCATGAAATGACCCAAACTTTTTCTAGTAGGTGGGGCGCCCATGGTAGACATCCATGTCAGGTATGACTGAATTTCCGACACCTTATGCAAGTTGTGTCACATCCGGCGATTTATCGGCCAGTTTTCACAGAGAAAACTCCAGAAAATGCAAGGATTATCGAAAATTCAAACAACTTGGCAAGATGCCTTGATTTGATCATAGAAGCCGCTGGATAAAATTTGAGGCTATTTTATGGATGACGAGAAACAATGTACCCTCAGACGGAGCCTTCTGGCCAACACGAACACCCTCCATCAAACATGGTCTAGTTCTGGATATTCTTGAAATGAACCCAACTTTTTCAAGCAGATGGGCATGATCATGCTAGTTCTTCATAATAGGTTTGAACGATTTCTGACACCGTATGCAAGTTGCAACACGCATGTCAGGACCCTGATTCCAAGCCACATCGATCTAGCCGGTAACACCTCATATCACTTTGCGGCCTCACGCACGATATTCCACGGGTGTCGCCTTACCATGGCCCGGGACCGTTTGCGCCTTTTGGCTCACGTATATGATAGTGTCGCTAGCATCCATATGACAGAGAACCCGGGCCGACATGGCTAGTCGTGAACCCAAAGCGGCATAGACCTATGGAGACAGGCATACATGAATCACATCGAGCATGTCGGTCATCAGCGAGTGATTCCGGGTTGTAGCACTGGGCTAACAGGACTCCGGGGAACCCGGGCTATAGCAGGCTAGGCAGGACTCCGGAAGTCACCGCGTGACATTTCCTCGAAGGGACAGACATAGGAACGAAGTGAATCACATGCCGGCCAGTCAAGTGTCCTGAGCAGTAGTGCTGGGCTAGCAGGACTCCGGTGAACCGGGCTGTAGCGGACTACTATGGCTCGAGGAACACTAGACTACATTTCCTCATAAGAAAGGCTGCCAAGGATAAACAACTAGATTGTCGGATCCCACTCATACCAAGCATTTCAATCATACACACAATATGCTCGATATGAGTACATACAACATGGCATCACAACAAAACTCTACAACTCAAGTACTTTATTTAAAGGCTCCAGAGAGCCATACATAACATGTTCATACAGATAGGGGTCACATGACCCGACACTCAAGTCATACAATCATACAAGCACATGCGGAAGCAACTAGTCTGAGTACAGACTCTAGAAAGAAAGAAGGCTTCTCGAAGCCTGTCTATCTACATAGGGCCCTCCATGGCCAGGGTCACCACCTGGGTGGCTAGTCACTCGTCGACGTCAAGGTCTACGTAGAACCCATCGGAGGGGGCGGTGTTGTCGTCTGAAAACAGTAATTAAGCAAACATGAGTACAAAGGTACTCAGCAAGTCTTACATCAGAACCTACTATACATGCTCATTCTCAAGAAGGTGGAGGGGTTATTGCAGCAAGCCAGCTTTGACTCTTGGCTAAGCTATCCTACGGAACTTCTTTAGTAAAATAGTTCTCGCACACGAGTCCACTACTCACTAACACAATACTCCACCGGGGATCCTCCCTCGTCATCCTACGAGAGGGCCATCCTCGGTACTCACACTTATCTTGAGTCTTTTAGTAGTATCCATTAACTTGTCTATGAACTGTATAGGCAACCAAGTAGTCCTTTACCGCGGACGCGGCTATTCGAATAGTTTTATACCCTGCAGGGGTGTACTTCGTCATACACGCTTTCACCACTTACCGCCGTTTACACGACATGTACTCGGCAACCTTCAAGCGGAAGCCCAGCGAGGGTGTCGGCCACGGCCTACCTAAACACTTAAGTCTCTAGTCCAGGTTTATCGCCTATCCAGGTTCCATCCGCAGGGAGTCCGGCCGAGGTTTCCACATACGGGCCCGAACGATGTGAACAGGGTTCCCGAGACGCCAAACGGGTGACTCGGTACACCGTGCCACGGTGTATCTACCGCAACATAGCCCACCCCTAGGGTCAGCGCTACGCACGGCCGCCAACACATAACCTACAAACACCAGAAACTATTTGCAACTCCTGGACAGAGTACTAGGGTGATTAAGAAGCCGAGAGGGTCCATTGGTTTCGGGCCCAATGTACGGTAGTAACTGCATCTTAAATCATACATACAAATCTCAGTTCTTATGGACGGCCTCAATGAAACAACCCACCATGTACTCCTACATGGCCTCTCATCGATACCTTTACCAAAACATGTTCAACACATCCCTCACATTACCGGCATAAGCATTTCACTCTAGCCCATCACCCAGATGAACCAGACTTGACACAACTCTAAGCATAGCAGGCATAGCAAGGTAGGAATCACATACATGGCTCAATCAACTCCTACACATGCTAGTGGGTTTCATCTAGTTACTGTGGCAATGACAGGTTATGCAGAGGATAAGGGTTCAACTACCGTAGCACACAGCAGTTTGAATCGCGTTGTCTTAATGCAGTAAACAAGAGCAGAAGCGAGAACATGGGTTTGTATCGGAATGATCAATGGTTGCTTGCCTGATGGAGTGGTAGTGGGATACTGCCCTTCAGTTGGATACTCGTGAATATCCTCGGAGGCAGAACCTACCACGAAGAACACATCGAAACACAATCAACACATGACGATATGCAACAATATGATGCATGCTATGACATGGCAATATGAATGTGTCTTGGCCTAATGCAAGCTATAACAGAAAGGAATGTGCTTATTTGAATCAAAGATTCAATTATTAGCTTATTAAACATGGCTTTAATAGTGCATTTCCTTATTCTGCTTAAACAGCAAGGTAAACTTGTTTTGTCATGCATGAAACCATTACAGATGGACGGATTGAATTTTTCTGATAATTTTTCATATATAAGTTATTTCATTTGGAGTTACGGTTGAATTTCTATGATTTTTAGAAGTTTTAAACATTTTCTGGAATTTCCTGAATAAAAATAAATCCAGAAAATGCATTACTGCGTCAGCATTACGTCAGGGTGACATCAGTGGTCAACGGGGACGTCCAGGTCAAACCTGACTGGTGGGTCCCGCGTGTCAGTAGTTAATTAAGCTAATTATCTTTAATTAAAACTAATCTGATTTAGTTAACAGAGGGGGCCCACTTGTCATTGACTCAGGAGAGTCAAACTGGGCCCACCCAGTCCACGTCAGTGGTCAAACCCACCGGTCAACAGGGCTAATCCCGCCGGCGTTGAGTCGCCGGCGAGGCCGAGACGGCGGAGGGCTTCGGAAAACGCCCTCAGGCGACCAAAACGACGGCGGAGATGTGCTACACGTAGCTGGGGCTCGCGCGCATCTAGTGGGGCAAGTGGGAGGAGCTGGGGTGGAGCGAGCTCGCCGGAATCGAGCTCGTGGCAGCGGCCGAAGTTCGGGCGAGGTTGGTTTCGAGGCTACGGTGCACGGGAGAAGGAGCTGGTGGTGGCTACGGGTTCCTGGTGCTGCGCTGAGCACAACTGCAAGCTTGGCCTCGAGCCACTATGGCTCTGGCAACGACGGTGCCTTGGCCGGCGGCGGGGAGCTCTCGGGCTCGAAGAGGGCGGCGACTACACGGCGCAAACGAGCAAGGGGGAGGTGGGGATCGAAGGAGAAGCTCACGGGGAGTGCAGCAGTGGTCTTGGGGAGCTCGGGGAAGCAACGGAGCAGGCGCATGGTCGCCGGCGATCTCGGCGGACCGAGGTTGAAGAAGACGGCGATGGCGGTGCTGTAGGGCCTCCGGCGAAGCGTGGCTCGGTGGGGAGGGCGGGGGAGTCGAGGCGGAGCTAATGGGCTCGTCGGAGGGGCGAGGGGATGTCTCTGGCGGCGACTACGGCGATCGGCGGCGAGGTCCGCGCTCGGCCATTGCGGGAGAGGATGAGGGAGACGAGGGGGAGAGTGAGGGAGGATGAGAGGGGGACGTGGGGGTCGCGTGGCACCCCTGGATGTCTCCCGGACATCGGCAGAAGCAGGAGGTGGCCGGCGCGTGGCCGGCGCGCGACGAGCACGCGCCCTTGCCTTCTGGCGCGAGGAGGACGACGACTGGCGAGCCAGTCAACCTGGGCCGAGCCAGGTGGCTGGGCCAGCCAGGTAAGGCCCAGGTAAACTTCCCTCTCTCTCTCTTTTTATTTGTTTTTGTTTTTCTAATTAACTACAACTGTTGGGCTTTAAATAAAATACTAAAACATTTCCAAAAATCCTGAAAATAATTGCGGGCTCTGTTTAGAATATATCCAACAGCAAACAATTATTTCTAGAATTATTTGAGCATTTAAATTATTTTATAGCATTTAAATGCCCAAATTCAAATACTTATGATTTAGTTCAATGACCTTCTGTTGACCTAGAAAATTGTGCACCAATTTTGCCAGAGGTTCTAACCTAAGACAAAGAGGGTGAACTTTTTAGAAGGGCATTTCAGGTTCATTGAAAATAATTTTAGTAAACCCTAGTTGTTTCCAGGGGGTGTTGGGGGTTTCTGCTTTCCCCATTTCAAATTTAAGAGAAATTTAAACATGATACACACTCTAATGCTTGAACTAGCTAGGGTGTGACAACTCACCCCCACTCAAAAGAATCTCGTCCCGAGATTTAGGATCCTCTGGAAAGAAGGTGGGGTACTCGAGTCGAAGACGATCCTCCCTTTCCCAAGTGGCTTCTTTCTCGGAATGGTGTGACCATTGAACCTTGAGAAACTTGATATTATGACGTCGAGTGGTACGCTTGGCTTGATCAAGGATACGAACGGGATATTCCCGATAAGAGAGGTTATCTTGTAGATCAAGCGTTTCGTGGTCCACTCCACGGATAGGATCCGCGAAGCAACGCCTGAGTTGTGAAATGTGGAAGACATCATGAACTCTGGAAAGATGCGGAGGTAGTTCCAATTGGTAGGCAACTTCTCCTCGTTTGGCAAGAATGCGAAAGGGTCCAATGTAACGAGGAGCCAATTTGCCTTTGATACCGAAACGATGAGTTCCTTTTAACAGGGTAACCCGAAGGTAAGCCTTCTCGTCGACTTCATAAGTCATAGGCTTATGTTTACGATCATATTGACTCTTTTGACGAGATTGGGCTGTTTTTAATTTCTCACGAATAACGCGAACCTGCTCTTCCACTTCCTGAATCATATCCAGGCCAAAGAGTTGTATTTCCCCGGTTTCTGACCAGTTAAGAGGCGTTCGACATTTTCGTCCATAGAGAACTTCGAAAGGAGCTTTGCCCAAGCTAGCTTGATAACTATTGTTATAAGCAAACTCCGTGAATGGGAGGCATTTCTCCCAACTCATTCCGAACGAGATAACAGAAGCTTGGAGCATATCTTCCATAATTTGATTGACTCGCTCTACTTGACCACTTGATTGAGGATGGAAGGCGGTGCTAAAGGAGAGATGAGTTCCCATAGCATTTTGGAAACTTTCCCAAAATCGAGAGGTGAAGAGACTCCCACG
Source organism: Triticum urartu (assembly GCF_003073215.2). Taxonomy (NCBI): domain Eukaryota; kingdom Viridiplantae; phylum Streptophyta; class Magnoliopsida; order Poales; family Poaceae; genus Triticum; species Triticum urartu. The sequence goes on from NC_053026.1 coordinate 473,244,696, forward strand.
GTCTGAGTTAATTTCCAATGGGACACCATGGAGAGACACTATTCGGGAGATGTATAAATCGGCTAGCTGGCTAGCGGTGATACTCTCACGAACAGGTAGGAAATGGGCTACTTTGGAAAGTCGGTCGATCACAACGAAGATGGCATTATTCCCTCTCTTGGTTCTGGGAAACCCAGTGATGAAATCCATACTGATTTTATCCCATTTCCATTCAGGGATAGCCAAAGGTTGAAGGGTGCCAGCAGGCCGTTGATGCTCTGCTTTAACGCGACGACAAACGTCGCAATTAGCAATGTATTGAGCGATTTCTCTCTTCATCCTAGTCCACCAAAACCTCTGGCGTAGGTCTTGATACATTTTGGTACTACCGGGATGAATGGTGAGAGGGGATTCATGAGCTTCTTTAAGGATCAGCCGCCTCAGGTTTCGTGCCTTTGGAACCACTAGGCGATTCCCAAAGTATACGACACCTTGATCATCAATGGAGAAACAATTCGCGACTCCTTTCTTAATGTTTCTCTTAATACGGGAGATTCCTGGATCTACCTTCTGTGCCTTGATGATCTGATCCGTAAGGGTAGGTTTCGCCACCAGGGTGGATAGGAATCCTCAAGGAACAATGTGAAGATTAAGCTTACGAAATTCCTCATGGAGAAGTGGTTGACTTTGTTGTAACATCAGGTTGTTACAATAGGATTTACGGCTTAGCGCATCAGCCATGACATTGGCTTTGCCCGGGGTGTAGGTTATTCCTAAGTCATAATCCGAGATCAACTCGACCCAACGTCTTTGCCTGAGATTCAAATCTGGTTGGGTGAAGATATATTTCAAACTTTGGTGATCGGTGAAGATCTCGCAACGATTACCGAGGAGGTAATGTCGCCAAGTTTTAAGTGCATGGACTACAGCTGCAAGCTCTAGATCATGTGTGGGATAATTTTCCTCATGTGGGTGTAATTGCCGTGAAGCATAGGAAATTACCTGACGATCTTGCATGAGTATGCAACCTAGCCCTTGTCGTGAGGCATCGCAATAGATAATAAAGTCCTTGGAGAAATCTGGTGGTACCAGTACGGGAGCAGATGTCAGGCGTATTTTCAGTTCCTGAAAGCTGAACTCGCACTGTGGAGTCCACTCGAACTTTTTATCTTTCTTGAGGAGTTCAGTTAGAGGTTTAGCAACCTTGGAGAAATTCTCGACGAAGCGGCGGCAATAGCTCGCTAAGCCAAGGAAGCTCCGAACTTGCTTAACCGTCTCAGGTGGAGTCCAATCAAGGACGGCTTGAACTTGCTCGGGATTGACAGCAATACCCTTACCAGAGATTACATGGCCTAGATAGGTTACTTCTGGCAACCAAAATTCACACTTGGAGAATTTGGCATAAAGGCGATGCTCTCGAAGTTCCATCAATACCAGCCTTAGATGTTCGGCATGTTCCTCTTCATTCTTGGAGTAGATGAGTATGTCATCGAGGTATACTACGACAAATTTGTCCAAGTACTCCATGAAAACCGAGTTCATTAACCGGGAGAAGGTGGCTGGGGCATTGGTTAAACCGAAGGACATAACGATGTACTCGTATTGGCCATAACGAGTAACAAAAGCCATTTTGGGAATGTCCCCGTTTCTGATTTTGATTTGATGGTAGCCCAACCTCAAATCCATCTTGGAGAAGACTGAGGATCCAGCGAGCTGATCATACAGGTCGTTGATCCTGGGAAGCGGGTATTTGTTCTTGATGGTGACCAAGTTGACAGGTCGGTAATCCACAACCATTCAATCCGTTCCATCCTTCTTCTTGACGAAGAGGACGGGGCAAGCCCAAGGAGAGGAACTAGGACGGATGAAACCCTTTTTCAAGGACTCATCGAGTTGGTTCTTAAGCTCGGCTAGTTTTAGGGGTGCCATCTTATAGGGTCTTCTAGAAATTGGAACGGTTCCCGGAACAAGGTCTATCACAAACTCGACATCCCTGTCAGGTGGAACACCTGGCAGTTCTTCTAGAAAGACATCCGGAAAGTCTCGGGCTACCGGAACATCTTCAAGGTCTGGAAGGGGGTTGGCATTTAGGGAGTAAAGTTGGCGCTTGGCCACTCGAGTTAAGACATTAACTGTCTTGCCCGACGGGTGAGTAAGTTGAATGGTTCTAGTGGCACAATCAATCTTAGCATAATGAGATGACATCCAGTCCATACCCAAGATGATGTTTATGTCCGAGGACTTGAGAGCTATTAAGGATGCAAGGAAGACAAGTCTATCGACAAGAATTTCGTTCCCATGGCTTACTCTAGAAGTTTGCCATTTGGAGCCCGGAGTTTGAATTACCATGGAAGTGGGCATGTCACAGAATGTCGTGTTATGCAATCGGGCATAGTTCTTGGATATGAATGAATGAGATGCTCCAGTATCGAAAAGAACAGATGCCGGATGGCAGTTAACAAGGAGCGTACCAAGGACGACGTTAGGATCCTCATGAGCCTCCTCGGCTGAAACATAGTTGACATGGCCACGGGTAGTAGTGACCGGCTTGGCATAGAATGTCTTTCCCGCGGGCTTACCACGGCTAACGGACTTTCCAGTTTGATTGGGGTTGTTCTGGGGACACTCTCGACTATAGTGACCCGGCTCTCCACACTTAAAGCATGTCACCGCATTGGGGCGTGGAGCAGCATTAGCAGCGGGGCCACCATAGGGCTTGGGCGGTGCAAATTGCTGGTTGGGATGTGGTGCCTCAAAGGATGGCCTCGGGATGAACCTGGGTGGCAGTGCCGTGCTTGGAATCCACACCCGGCACTTCTGAGCTCCAGAGCCGGATGAAGAGCCAAAATCACGGGAGTGCTTGCGTGAAGCGTCATAATCAGTCTGGCCTGTCTCAGCACTGATGGCTTTATTGACCAACTTCTGAAAGGAGGTGCACTCGTGCAGACGAAGATCGCGGCGAAGCTCAGGGCTAAGTCCCTTGCGGAACCTTGCCTGCTTCTTAGCATCAGTAGATACCTCTTCAGGGGCATAACGTGCCAGATTCCCAAATTCACGACTGTAAGCATCCACAGTCAGTATTCCTTGGGTGAAGTTGCAGAACTCCTCCCTCTTGCGATCCATGAGACCTTCCAGAATGTGATGCTCACGGAAAGCCTCACTGAATTCAGCCCAAGTAGTGATTTGGCCGACCGGGCGCATAGCTTCGAAGTTTTCCCACCAAAGGCTAGCAGGGCCTTCGAGGTGATAGGCGGCATAAGTAACCTTGTCGGCTTCAGCTACGTTGGCAGAACGTAGCTTGTGGGTAATGCTGCGAAGCCAGTCATCCGCGTCGAGGGGCTCGACGGAATGGTTAAACTTTGGTGGGTACAACTTGATAAAGTCATTGATTGACACCAAGTCATTTCGCGGGTGGCGTGCAGTGTTCTGCTCAATCCGCTCCAGCAGGCGGTTAGTCTCACGCTTGTTTCTTTCCGCCTCCAGCATTACTTCGGCCAGAGAAGGCGGGTGAGGCAGATTTTCACCTCTAGCAGCACTGGCTTCCCCCTGCTCCGGGGTAGCAGGGTTGCTGTGGGTGTTGACCATCCTAGGAGAAAACAAGACAACGGTTTAGACAAGGATGGCTCAAACTTAGCAAGGAAGTGCAGAATGTAATGGATAACACGGAATGCAGAGATGTTCATCCGTATGTCATGGTAATATAAAACTGCCATATATATACCAACGGTCATACACATCATACATAGTTTAGTACAAGCCCAGGCTACAGTACAACTATGATGAAAGACGTTACATCTCATCGGAGGCATTCCAAGCTCCTATACATTATTGTCTACACCTCCGGAATTGATTACACGCAAAGTCATATTCCAGAAGTCACGCAGGACAGTGGAAATACAACTACTACAATACTAGTGGTACTACTACTAACTCAGATAGCTCCGTAGTAGTCCTCATAGAAGTCACCTCCATAGCCTGGAAGTTCAACGTGACCATCCGGGAACAGATGGTCCTGAGGAGCCTGTGGACCATAGGGGCTAGGATGGGGTCTTGGACCAACAAACGGTGGCCGGCGGGGACCACGGGGTGGGGTGATGCCTCCCACATCACGCCAATCCACCATGTCTGGCAGAGCTGATCTCACAGGATACAGATCCCTTGTATCCATACATCCAGCTTGCACCGCAGGTGCAAACCGAGTCAATGTGGCCCAATGATCAGCACGGGTATTGAAAAGCTCTAGCCTCAAGGCCCGATTCTCTCGGTCCTTATCTTCGAGCATCTCGGCAGTGGTACGAGTTAATGAGTCCTCCTGAGTGGAGTCAGCATAGATAGCCTGAAGATACCCTTGCGCTCCCGGAAGTGAAGCTGGCATGTAACGGAAATCGGTGTTCCGAAGCAGGCCAGTCCGGACTCGCATGATGGTCATCATGGAATAGGCAGCATCCTGCACAGCCATCTCAACGGTAACCCCGAGTCCATAGGAACAGTGAAGGGGCTCGGTAGATCCAGGATAAGAAGGAAATATCCTGACGGTGCAGAAATACTGGCTTTGATTAAAGTCGCGGAACTGCTCTTCGACGGTGTATTCGGGATACCAACGGTAACCTGTCTCGATCATGACCTGGACTAACATAGCAGTATGACCGGGCAAGTCGAGGCACCGGGTCAGGCGAACCACTTGGTTATGAACACGGTTGGCCATCTGAAAGCACAACCACAAGGCAAAGACATTAGAATTTCTAGGGAAAATTGGACAGCATAACAACTGTAAATGCTCAGAAAAAGAATTGAGACATCCACAACAGTTCGCAATAACACTCAACAACATTATATCAAGGTTCTGATCCAATTAGCAACATACTAGGAATAGTAGAAACTAAACTAGGACTTGTAACAATAATCCTATAAGCTACTATGGATTAGTAACACGTGAACCTGATAGAAGAAGAGAGCCTAGTCCTTAACCCACGTTGAAAGAGGAGAGAATGACTCAGATCAGAGGCATAGGGTAAAGGAGTAAAAGAGACTTACGTTCCCTCCCACAATCAATTCCCCTACATATAACTAAAGCATTTCTAGACTCGACATCAACCAGTTTGGCTCAACGAACCTAAAGGCAGTCCGGCTCTGATGCCAACGCTGTCAGGACCCCGATTCCAAGCCACATCGATCTAGCCGGTAACACCTCATATCACTTTGCGGCCTCACGCACGATATTCCACGGGTGTAGCCTTACCATGGCCCGGGACCGTTTGCGCCTTTTGGCTCACGTATATGATAGTGTCGCTAGCATCCATATGACAGAGAACCCGGGCCGACATGGCTAGTCGTGAACCCAAAGCGGCACAGACCTATGGAGACAGGCATACATGAATCACATCGAGCATGTCGGTCATTAGCGAGTGATTCCGGGCTGTAGCACTGGGCTAACAGGACTCCGGGGAACCCGGGCTGTAGCAGGCTAGGCAGGACTCCGGAAGTCACCGCGTGACATTTCCCCGAAGGGACAGACATAGGAACGAAGTGAATCACATGCCGGCCAGTCAAGTGTCCTGAGCAGTAGTGCTGGGCTAGCAGGACTCCGGTGAACCGGGCTGTAGCGGACTACTATGGCTCGAGGAACACTAGACTACATTTCCCCATAAGAAAGGCTGCCAAGGATAAACAACTAGATTGTCGGATCCCCACTCATACCAAGCATTTCAATCATACACACAATATGCCCGATATGAGTACAATACAACATGGCATCACAACAAAACTCTACAACTCAAGTACTTTATTTAAAGGCTCCAGAGAGCCATACATAACATGTTCATACAGATAGGGGTCACATGACCCGACACTCAAGTCATACAATCATACAAGCACATGCGGAAGCAACTAGTCTGAGTACAGACTCTAGAAAGAAAGAAGGCTTCTCGAAGCCTGTCTATCTACATAGGGCCCTCCATGGCCAGGATCACCACCTGGGTGGCTAGTCACTCGTCGACGTCAAGGTCTACGTAGAACCCATCGGAGGGGGCGGTGTTGTCGTCTGAAAACAGTAATTAAGCAAACATGAGTACAAAGGTACTCAGCAAGTCTTACATCAGAACCTACTATACATGCTCATTCTCAAGAAGGTGGTGGGGTTATTGCAGCAAGCCAGCTTTGACTCTTGGCTAAGCTATCCTACGGAACTTCTAGTAAAATAGTTTTCGCACACGAGTCCACTACTCACCAACACAATACTCCACCGGGGATCCTCCCTCGTCATCCTACGAGAGGGCCATCCTCGGTACTCACACTTATCTTGAGTCTTTTAGTAGTATCCATTAACTTGTCTATGAACTGTATAGGCAACCAAGTAGTCCTTTACCGCGGACGCGGCTATTCGAATAGTTTTATACCCTGCAGGGGTGTACTTCGTCATACACGCTTTCACCACTTACCGCCGTTTACACGACATGTACTCGGCAACCTTCAAGCGGAAGCCCAGCGAGGGTGTCGGCCACGGCCTACCTAAACACTTAAGTCTCTAGTCCAGGTTTATCGCCTATCCAGGTTCCATCCGCAGGGAGTCCGGCCGAGGTTTCCACATACGGGCCCGAACGATGTGAACAGGGTTCCCGAGACGCCAAACGGGTGACTCGGTACACCGTGCCACGGTGTATCTACCGCAACATAGCCCACCCCTAGGGTCAGCGCTACGCACGGCCGCCAACACATAACCTACAAACACCAGAAACTATTTGCAACTCCTGGACAGAGTACTAGGGTGATTAAGAAGCCGAGAGGGTCCATTGGTTTCGGGCCCAATGTACGGTAGTAACTGCATCTTAAATCACACATACAAATCTCAGTTGTTATGGACGGCCTCAATGAAACAACCCACCATGTACTCCTACATGGCCTCTCATCGATACCTTTACCAAAACATGTTCAACGCATCCCTCACATTACCGGCATAAGCATTTCACTCTAGCCCATCACCCAGATGAACCAGACCTGACACAACTCTAAGCATAGCAGGCATAGCAAGGACGTCCAGGTCAAACCTGACTGGTGGGTCCCGCGTGTCAGTAGTTAATTAAGCTAATTATCTTTAATTAAAACTAATCTGATTTAGTTAACAGAGGGAGCCCACTTGTCATTGACTCAGGAGAGTCAAACTGGGCCCACCCAGTCCACGTCAGTGGTCAAACCCACCGGTCAACAAAGCTAATCCCGCCGGCGTTGAGTCGCCGGCGAGGCCGAGACGGCGGAGGGCTTCGGAAAACGCCCTCAGGCGACCAAAACGACGGCGGAGATGTGCTACACGTAGCTGGGGCTCGCGCGCATCTAGTGGGGCAAGTGGGAGGAGCTGGGGTGGAGCGAGCTCGCTGGAATCGATCTCGTGGCGGCGGCCGGAGTTCGGGCGAGGTTGGTTTCGAGGCTACAGTGCACGGGAGAAGGAGCTGGTGGTGGCTACGGGTTCCTGGTGCTGCGCTGAGCACAACTGCGAGCTTGGCCTCGAGCCACTGTGGCTCTGGCCATGACGACGCCATGGCCGGCGGCGGGGAGCTCTCGGGCTCGAAGAGGGCGGCGACTACACGGCGCAAACGAGCAAGGGGGAGGTGGGGATCGAAGGAGAAGCTCACGGGGAGTGCAGCAGTGGTCTTGGGGAGCTCGGGGAAGCAACGGAGCGGGCGCACGGTCGCCGGCGATCTCGGCGGACCGAGGTTGAAGAAGACGGCGATGGCGGTGCTGCAGGGCCTCCGGCGAAGCGTGGCTCGGTGGGGAGGGCGAGGGATTCGAGGCGGAGCTAATGGGCTCGTCGGAGGGGCGAGGGGATGTCTCTGGTGGCGACTACGGCGATCGGCGGCGAGGTCCGCGCTCGGCCATCGCGGGAGAGGATGAGGGAGACAAGGGGGAGAGTGAGGGAGGATGAGAGGGGGACGTGGGGGTCGCGTGGCACCCCTGGATGTCTCCCGGACGTCGGCAGAAGCAGGAGGTGGCCGGCGCGTGGCCGGCGCGCGACGAGCACGCGCCCCTGGCTTCTGGCGCGAGGAGGACGACGACTGGCGAGCCAGTCGACCTAGGCTGAGCCAGGTGGCTGGGCCAGCCAGGTAAGGCCCAGGTAAACTTCCCTCTCTCTCTTTTTTTTATTTGTTTCTGTTTTTTTAATTAACTGCAACTGTTGGGCTTTAATAAAATACTAAAACGTTTTCAAAAATCCTGAAAATAATTGTGGGCTCTGTTTAGAATATATCCAACAGCAAACAATTATTTCCAGAATTATTTGAGCATTTAAATTATTTTATGGCATTTAAATGCCCAAATTCAAATACTTATGATTTAATTCAATGACCTTCTGTTGACCTAAAAAATTGTGCACCAATTTTGCCAGAGGTTCTAACCTAAGACAAAGAGGGTGAACTTTTTAGAAGGGCATTTCAGGTTCATTGAAAATAATTTTAGTAAACCCTAGTTGTTTCCAAGGGGAGGGGTGTTGGGGGTTTTTGCTTTCCCCATTTCAAATTTAAGAGAAATTTAAACATGATGCATACTCTAATGCTTGAACTAGCTAGGGTGTGACAACGCACGCCCATTTATCGGCCTTTTTTGACCGAGAAAACATGGTCTATGTTTGGACATCCTTCAAATCAATTCAACTTTTGCAAGAAGGTGGGCATGTCCATGGTAGGCATCCGTCTCAGGTTTGAATGATTTTTGACACTGTATGCAAGTTGTGACATGTCTGGCCATTTATCGGTCTTTTTTGACTGAGAAAACTCTAGAATATACAAAAAAAATCAAAACCAAAACAGCTTGGCATTGAGCCTTGAATTAGTCGTAGAAGGCCATGCGAAATAATTTTTTCATTTCAAGGATGTGAAAAACCAACGCGCTCTCAATAGCCTTCTAGGCTTCTGACCTATCTGAACATCCTTCGTTGAACATGATCTATTTGTGGACATCCTTGAAATGACACCAAATTTTGCAAACAAGTGGGCATGCCCATGGTAGGCATCCATGTCGGGCTTGAACGTTTTTTTATACTGTATGCAAGTTGTGACACGTCCGACCATTTATTGATCTTTTTTGACCGAGAAATCTTTAAAAAATACAAAATTTGTCCAAAACCAAAACAACTTGACACGGTGCCTTGAAACTGTCATACAAGGCCATGGAAAAAATGAGACCATTTCAAAGATGTCGAAAAACAACATGCTCTCGGACAGTGCCTTCTGGCCGAAGACCCTCTGTGGAACATGTTGTCCTTTTGGACATTCATGAAATGATCTCAACTTCTGCCAGATGGGCATGTCCATGGTATGCATCCATGTCAGGTTTGAAGGAAAAAAATAAATTTAAATTTAAATAGGTACTTAAAACCATTATTTTCATTTTCCCTTTTTTCACGCGCGACAGTGAACCAGTCCAGTCAGGCGGCCTCCCGTGAATAAAGTATTTAATTTGTGAACTTTTTTTGAAATTCATGAACTTATTTTCTAATCGATGAACTTTTTTCAATTTTGTCAAAAAACCGTGAACTTGTTTTCTAATGGATGAACTTTTTTCAATTTTGTCAAAAAGTCATAAAGGTTATTTCCTTTCTCTAACCATAAACTACTGTCTAGTTGGTCGCCCCAAGTTTTTTAAAAGATTTATTATTCAAGAGGCCGATAGATTGAGTCTTCGGAAGTGCGAATAAAACGCATTACTTTGTCTTGGGAGATCAGATTGATGGGCTGATGGACTGGTCTTACGCTTCGGCCTAGTGGTTCTTATACAGTTTGTGCTATTTTGATCACAATAGGGAAGCGTAGTGGAGCGGCAAACCTGTCTAGTCTTGAGGATGAGGTGACTAGTTCGATACCTCGTGGGGGAGCTCGTCTGTACGCACCCGGGTATCGACTGTCTACGGCATATTTTCATAAAAAGACCATCGTGCCCATCATTATAAAGAGGTATAGGGTAATCACATCCATTGATGTGTTTAGGGGAGGTGTATCGAAGCAGAAGTATTCTATTATACTTTTATGAAAATAGTGATATAAACGCTCTTATATTTTTTCACGGAGGGAGTAACAATCAAATGCGTGTACCATTACATAAACCTAGAGATTGACTGATATTCCCCCCGCAAAGAAAGAAGAAGAAGAGATTGGTTGATATTCCTTAGAAACATAGCAAGA
>NC_053026.1:473255955-473375416 GCF_003073215.2 Triticum urartu
GGTCGTCATGAACTTTTGAGCCGTCCCAGGTGCCGGAACGCACCGAGGGAGGCACGTCGGCAGAAGAAGAACTCATTGTGAGCTGATCGCCGCGGCGTTCGTCAAAGCTTGGGCGCACGGCAGGCGAGGAAGAAGAAGAAGGAGAAGAGCAAGGAGTAGTGGGAAGGAGGGGCGCGCGTGCTCTGCCGCACCCCTCCTCCCCCTACTTATAGCCTTATGGGCTGCGAAGCCGAGGGGGCAGTCGTGGGATTTACTGCGCCCATGACCCCCACGTTTCCGCGACAAAGTTACTGCGCGCAGTAACTCCACGGGAATCCCAACCGTCCGCCTGGGCCACAGCGGATCCGCTCGGGCGCCGAGGCACAGTAGTGGCGGGCCCCGCCTACGGGCCTGTCCCTTCACTCGTGTAGGCTGGCAGACTGGCCTGGCCGCGTGTTATCACGTGACAGGCCCGGAACGGGCGGCGGCCTGGAGGCTTAGCCAGCATGCTACTTGGATCCCGCTGCGACGTTCGAAATATTGTCCGAGTCAGAGTTGGGAGAGTCCGACTCCTTCTAGCCGGCCCGGTAGAAGTCAAGCAAGATCCATGTGTCGAGCACTCGGAAAGAGAAACTACTGATGCTTCTCGACCGATCGTCCGCGGCGCGTCACCAGCTTCGGGGACTACTGTCGGAGTAATGGGCCATGGGTAGGCTAACCCAAGCCCCAGAACCTTTCAAGACATCAGGGCAGGCTGCGCCCCTCAAGACCCCAGGACAAAGAGCCGCCTTCTGAGAAGTCGGCGGCAAGGCAACCAACTGCCCACTCGCGGCCGAGTCCTGGGGATGACTTCAGGATAAGCCGACTCCTGACTAGCGACTTCCAGAGAAGCCGACTTTGGGGAGTCGGCCCGCGACTCCAACAAACCCCATGCCCTCATCAAGAGGGACAGGACGGGGAGTGGCTACAGTCAAGACCACTCCCACCCCTTTCCAAAGGTAGGCATGGCCACAGTACGCCGTACCCGCGGAGATCTCCGTTCGGCGTGGCACTGTTGCCATGCTGGCCCTGACATCAGCACCGGTGGACCGAATCCTGCGCCCACCACGGCTTGTCTGTATGACCTTTGGGCGGCGGGTCCCACTGGCCAGCGGGATCCCGGAAGACGGCAAGTGCGCCACAAGTCGGACCCATCGGGAGTCGGCCCCCAAGAGTCGGCCGGCTCCTCCCCCGGGGCCCACACGCCATTAATCAGATGTGACGGAGAGTGGCAATAGTGATCGCCCGCCAGGCGGCAGGGTTGTTGCCACGACTCCATGACCAAGCCCGCGTCATCAGAAGCACGACTACAGTAATCAGCAGCCGGCAAGACCCGCCCGCGGCGGACGCGGCCTGTCGGCTCCGTACCTAGCCAGTCGGCGGAGAAGACGGAGGCCAGAGGCACTGACGGCTGGGCCCGCGTCCAGCCGGATTACCATTGTACCCCTGGGGGGTAGGCCTATATAAACCCCCCAGGGCACCCATGCAAAGGGTTGGAATACATTAGCTCTAGACCAGATCATATAGGAGGGAGAGAGCTAGCCTTGCCCTCTCCTACCTCTAGGAAACAACTCAAGGAGCAATCGTGTAAACACTTTGCCATAGTGATCATGCGGAGACCCCGTCGAGCAGCAGTAGGGGTATTATCTCCCCGGAGAGCCCTGAAGCTGGGTAAGATTCGCCGGCGTGCATGTCTACGCCTCATCCCGTTTCCAGGCACCGGCGACGTTCTACTCGCCCCCACCATGATAAGCCATCCTTTGGCATATGTCGCACCCAACCCCCGACAATGATCCTCTATTTTCTGCCGTTTTCGACGACAACCAGAGTCTCAGGGGCTACTATCTACACAGGGCACATCTAAAAAATGTGCAGTACTTTAAAAAATATACATCATTTCATGTACCTCAAAACCCGTCAGTAGACTCATAAAGGCTTCATGCAGCCCGCTTTCAGCGGATGAAATCCTTTCAATCACCGTACCCATCAATGTGCGGTGCTCTTCTGAGATAGCCGCCTTCTCTAGCAGATCCCTCCGTACGTCCGAATGTACACAAGATGGTGCCGGACTCTTTTGACTGCTCTCTTCGAGAGCCGGATACTGAGGACTTCGGGTGGCCATAGGATTACCTTCTGGCCTTGCCGGATCAGGAGAAGCCCTCCGCGACGACACCTCAGGGTCGCCCGCTTCATAAGGCGGTGTGGCAAGGGGAGGCGTTTCGCTCTCCGTCATCTCCAGAAGAAGATCCCCCGAAGACGAGCTCAGATGAGAAGGGCTAAGATCCGAACTGAAAAGATAAATACTTCGGTTATTTTCCTCAGAAGTAAGGTAGGATATCTTCACTATTAAATACCTTTTGATTACTTACAGCTCATTAGAGGGCTGATCCCCGCACGGACATTGTGCGGCAAGAACACCCTCCGAGGCAGGACCCTCTGGCGGGGATTTCTTCTCCCGTTTGGAAACCTTGATTTCCGGATCTTCAAAGGTAGTCCTCTTCCTTCCCTAGGGAGAGAGAATGTTAGATTCTTCCCCTTGGTTATCCTCCCTCGCGGAGGCGCTCATTCCCTCGGTTGGAATAGGTAGTGATGGAGGCCCGCTTTCACCCTCTTTATTCCCCCCTTCGTTTTCCTTTGAGGGCACCGGACAAGGTGCTGGCTCGAGCATCTTTTCCAGCACCGGATTGTCCAAGCCTTCAGGAAGGGGGGCCGAACACCGGATCATCTTCGCCTTTGTTATCCAGTCCTGGTCAAAGAGCGATTCTTCAAAATGATGTCATGATAAGTAAAAGGACGGTGCGTTTAGCCATGGGATTACTTACTTGGGCAGCGGTGCGGTTGCTGCTCAGGCCCACGTCCTCGGTAGTGTCCGGACACTCTATTTGGGGTCCGAAGAACGATTTGTACACCTCCTCGTGCGTCATGCCAAGGAAATTCTGAATAGTGCGCGGTCCTTCTGGGTTAAACTCCCACATGCGGAGGGGCCGGCATTTGCAAGGCTGGACTCGACGAACCAGCATGACTTGCATTACCATAACCAGATTGAAATCTCCCTCGAAGAGATCTCAGATACGACTCTGCGGTATTGGCACGTCGTTGGCTGGACCCCAGCTCAGTCCCCTGCTGATCCATGACATCAGTTGTGGTGGAGGGCCCGAGCGAAAGGTGGGGGCGGCTACCCATTTGGCACTCCGGGGAGCTGTGACGTAAAACCACTCCCGTTGCCATAATCCGGACACCTCTGGAAAGGAACCCTTTGGCCATGGAGCGTCAACAATTTTGCTTATTAGAGCACCTCCGCACGTTGCGTACTGCCCCTCGACCATCTTCGGCTTCACATCGAAGGTCTTGAGCCACAAGCCGAAGTGAGGGGTAATGTGGAGGAAGGCCTCACAAACGACAATAAATGACGAGATGTGAAGAAGGGAGTCCGGGGCCAGATCGTGAAAATCCAGCCCGTAATAGAACATAAGACCCCTGACAAAGGGACCCATAGCGAGGCCTAGTCCTCGGAGGAAGTGGGAGACGAACACAACGCTCTTGTTGGGTTCGGGAGTAGGGACGACCTGCCCTCGGGTGGGCAGCCTATGCGAAATTTCTGGCCTCCCTCAACTTCTTGATGTCCTTCTCCGTGACGGAGGAAGACATCCACTGGCCTTGAAGGCTGTATCTGGACATGATTGAAGGTCCGAAGCACCTGACCTTGGCTTTGGGTGTTAGAACTTGAGGCGGGGGAGGGATTCAATTGAGCACGGGAGGGGGAAAAGTAACAGCCTCGTCCCTTTATGAAGTGGGTGAATATCAAGCGTCCTCCTCATGGCCGTTTGGGACTTGCCTAAAATCTAGGAGTCCTAGGCACGGTTGGGTTACCCACGTCCGTATTGATGAGAATCCCTCAATAAGGGGAGCACGATCTCTGCTTTGACAAGACGTGTCAAGAAACCGCCTCACGTTATGCGCGGGGCTGGTTAAAGAACAACGGTTCAAATAATTACCGGGCCGTGGCGTTATGTCATGCTGCCAAAACGTGTTAGCAGATTAGATTTGTGGTAATATTATTCTCTCTACGGTGGTACGTCGAACTTATTTTGTAGGGCCGGACACTATCCTTGTATTCAAATTCTTCCGTGGTGTATTCGGAGGAGGAACCCGCCTTGCAATGCCGAAGGCAACATTGCGCACCGGATTCATCATCATTGAAGCCTAGTTCAGGGGCTACTGAGGGAGTCCTGGAATTGGGGGTCTCTGGATAGCCGGACTATATCCTTTGGCGGATTGTTGGACTATGAAGATACGAGGTTGAAGACTTCATCCCGTGTCCAGATGGGACTCTACTTGGCATGGAAGGCAAGCTAGGCAATACGGATATGTGTATCTCCTCCTTTGTAACCAACCTTGTGTAACCCTAGTCCCTTCCGGTGTCTATATAAACTGGATGGTTTTAGTCCGTAGGACAACATACAATCATACCATAGGCTAGCTTCTAGGGTTTTGCCTCTCCGATCTCGTGGTAGATCAACTCTTGTACTACTCATATTATCAAGAATAAAATCAAGCAGGACGTAGGGTTTTACCTCCATCAAGAGGGCCCAAACCTGGGTAAAACATCGTGTCCCCTGCCTCCTGTTACCATCCGCCTTAGACGCACAGTTAGGGACCCCCTACCCGAGATCCGCCGGTTTTGACACCGACAATACCCACGATGGAATCTCGGGCAAGTAACATACTGATGACAAAGGGAATAATGTATGTTGTCATTACGATTCTACCGATAAAGATCTTGATAGAATATGTCGGAATCAATCTGAGCATCCAAGCTCCACTGTTGGTTATTCACCGGAGAGGTGTCTCGGTCATGTCTACATAGTTCTCGAACCCGTAGGGTCCGCACGCTTAACGTTTGATGGCGATTTAGTGTTATATGAGTTATGTGATTTGGTGTCTGAATGTTGTTAGGAGTCCCTGGTGAGATCCCAAACATGACGAGGAGTCTCGAAATGGTCGAGAGGTAAAGATTTATATATAGGATGATAGTATTCGGACACTGGAAGTGTTCTGGATAGTATCGGGTATTTATCGGAATACCGGGGGGTTAGCGGAACCCCCGAGGGAAAGATATGGGCCACATGGGCCATAGGAGGGGAGCACACCATCCCATAAGGGTGGAGCCCTCCCCCCAAGGAAGGAGGCCGAATGGGGAAAGGAAAGAGAGGGGGTTCGCCCCCCTTTCCTTCCCGCCTTCCTCTTCCCTTTCCCTCTCCGGAAATATGGAAAGGGGGGGGGGCGAATTGGGATAGGACCTCAAGTAGGATTCCTCCTACTTGGGGCGCCCCATGGATGCTCCCCTCCTCCTCCGACCTATATATATGTGGGGAGGGGGCGACTAGAACACACACCAACAATTGTTACCCATGTGAAGTGCCCCCCTCCACATTTTACGCCTCCGGTCATATCTTTGTAGTGCTTAGGCGAAACCCTGCGCGGATCACTTCATCATCACTGTCACTAGGCCGTTGTGCTAATGGAACTCATATTCTTCCTCAACACCTTTGCTAGATCAAGAGGACGAGGGACGTCACCGAGCTAAACATGTGCAGAACTCGGAGGTGTCGTACGTTCGGTGCTTGACCGGTTGGATCTAGAAGAAGTTCAACTACATCAACCACATTGTCAAATGCTTCTGCTTTCGGTCTACGAGGGTACGTAGACACACTCTCCCCCTCTCATTGCTATGCATCTCCTAGATAGATCTTGCGTGAGCATAGGATTTTTTTTGAAATTATATGCTACGTTTCCAATCATTGGCATCAGAGCCAGGTCTATGTGTAGATGATATGCACGAGTAAAACACAAAGAGTTGTGGGCGGTACTGCTTACCACAAATGTCTTATTTTGATTCGGCGATATTGTTGGATGAAGCAGCCTGGACCAACCTTACACGACTTTAGTTGAATCAAATTTGACTGCGGTCGGTCCTTGTTGAAGGTTAAAACAACAAACTTGATAAATCACCGTTGTGGTTTTGATGCGTAGGTAAGAACAGTTCTTTCTAGAAACCAATAGCAGCGACGTAAAATTTTCAACAACAAAGTAGAGGACGTCTAACTTGTTTTTGTAGGGCATGTTGTGATGTGATTTGGTCAATACATGATGTGATAAATGTTATTGTATGAGATGATCATGTTTTGTAAGACATCTGACAACCGGCAGGAGCCTTATGGTTGTCTCTTTATTGTATGAAATGCAAACACCATGTAATTGCTTTACTTTATCACTATGTGTTAGCGATAGTTGTAGAGGAAATAGTTGGCGAGACGACCATGATGATACCATGGAGATCAATGTGTCGAGCCGGTGATGATGGAGATCATGATGTTGCTTTGGAGATGGAGATCAAAAGCACAAGATGATGATGGCCATATCATGTCACATATTTTGATTGCATGTGATGTTTATCTTTTATGCATGTTACTTTTCTTAGTATGGTGGTAGCATTACAAGATGATCCCTTAACTAAAATTTCAAGGTA
The DNA here is from genome assembly GCF_003073215.2 of Triticum urartu. Taxonomy (NCBI): domain Eukaryota; kingdom Viridiplantae; phylum Streptophyta; class Magnoliopsida; order Poales; family Poaceae; genus Triticum; species Triticum urartu. The sequence continues at coordinate 473,262,503 of NC_053026.1, forward strand.
TAAGTGTTCTCCCTGAGTATGCACCGTTGCGAAAGTTTGTCGTGTTGAGACACCACGTGATGATCGGGTGTGATAGACTCTACGTTAACATAAAACAGGTGCATGACAATTTTGCACATGCGGAATACTTGGGTTAAACTTGATGACCCTGGCATGTACAGACATGGCCTCGGGACACTACAGACCGAAAGGTCGAACGTGAATCATATAGTAGATATGATCAACATAGAGATGTTCACCATTGATGACTACTCCATCTCACGTGATGATTGGACATGGTTTAGTTGATTTGGATCGCATATCATTTAGATGACTTGAGGGATGTCAATCTAAGTGGGAGTTCTTAAGTAATATGATTATTTGAACTTAATTTATCATGAACTTACTCCTGATAGTTTTTGCATATCTATGTTGTAGATCAATGGCCCGTGCTACCGTTCCCTTGAATTTTAATGTGTTCCTAGAGAAAGGTAAGTTGAAATATGATGGTAGCAACTACACGGACTGGGTCTGTAACTTGAGGATTATCCTCATTGCTGCACAGAAGAACTATGTCCTTGATGCACCGCTAGGTGAAAGGCCTGCTGCAGGAGCAAATGCTGATGTTATGAATGTCTGGCAAGCTCGATCTGATGACTACTCAATAGTTCAGTGTGCCATGCTTTACGGCTCAGAATCATGACTTCAAAGACGTTTTGAACGTCATGGACTATATGAGATGTTCCAGGAGTTGAAGTTAATATTTCAAGCTAATGCCCGAGTTGAGAGATATGAAGTCTCCAACAAGTTCTATAGTTGCAAGATGGAGGAGGACAGTTCTGTCAGTGAACACATACTCGAAATGTCTGGGTATCATAACCACTTGACTCAGTTGGGAGTTAATCTTCCAGATGATAGTGTTATTGACAGAGTTCTTCAATCACTGCCTCCAAGCTACAAAGGCTTCGTGATGAACTATAAGATGCAAGGGTTGGATAAGACAATTCCCGAGCTCTTCATAATGCTCAAAGCTGCGGAGGTAGAAATCAAGAAGGAGCATCAAGTGTTGATGGTTAACAAGATCACTATTTTCAAGAAAAAGGGCAAGGGAAAGAAGGGGAACTTCAGGAAGAATGGCAAGCAAGTTGCCACTCCCAGGAAGAAGCCCAAAGCTGGACCCAAGCCTGAAACTAAGTGCTTCTACTGCAAAGGGACTGGTCACTGGAAGCAGAACTACCCCAAGTATTTGGCGAATAAGAAGGATGGCAAAGTGAACAAAGGTATATTTGATATACATGTTATTGATGTGTACCTTACTAATGATCATAGTAGCGCCTGGGTATTTTATACTAGTTCGGTTGCTCATATTTGTAACTCGAAACAGGGGCTACGGATTAAACGAAGATTGGCTAACGACGAGGTGACGATGCGCGTCGGGAATGGTTCCAAGGTCGATGTGATCGCCGTCGGCACCGCTACCTCTACATCTACCTTTGGGATTAGTTTTAGACTTGAATAATTGTTATTTGGTGCCAGCGTTAAGCATGAACATTATATTTGGATCTTGTTTAATGCGAGACGGTTATTCATTTAAATTAGAGAATAATGGTTGTTCTATTTATATGAGTAATATCTTTTATGGTCATGCACCTTGAAGAGTGGTCTTTTTTGTTGAATCTTGATTGTGGTAATACACATATTCATAATATTGATGCTAAAAGATGCAAAGTTGATAATGATAGTGCAACATATTTGTGGCACTGCCATTTAGGTCATATTGGTGTAAAGCGCATGTAGAAACTCCATGCAGATGGACTTTTGGAAACACTCGATTATGAATCATTTGATACTTGCGAACCATGCCTCATGGGAAGATGACTAAAACTCTGTTCTCCGGAACAATGGAGCAAGCTAATGACTTATTGGAAATAATACATAACGATGTATGCGGTCCGATGAGTGTTGAAGCTCGCGGCGGGTATCGTTATTTTATAACCTTCACAGATGATTTGAGCAGATATGGGTATATCTACTTAATGAAACACAAGTCTGAAACATTTGAAAAGTTCAAAGAATTTCAGAGTGAAGTGGAGAATCATCATAAATATAAAATAAAGTTTCTACGATCTGACCGTGGAGGTGAATATTTGAGTTACGAATTTGGTCTTCATTTAATACAATGTTGAATAGTTTCACAACTCACGCCACCTGGAACACCACAGCATAATGGTGTGTCTGAATGTCGTAACCATACTTTATTAGAGATGGTGCGATCTATGATGTCTCTTACCTATTTACCACTATCGTTTTGGGGTTATGCATTAGAGACAACTGCATTAACATTAAATAGGGCACCGTTTAAATATGTTGAGACGACACCGTATGAACTGTGGTTTGGCAAGAAACCTAAGCTGTCGTTTCTTAATGTTTGGGGTTGCGACACTTATGTTAAAAGGCTTCAGCCTCATAAGCTCGAACCAAAATCGGAGAAGTGCATCTTCATAGGACACCCTAAGGAAACAATTGGGTACAACTTCTACCATAGATCCGAAGGCAAGATCTTTGTTGCCCAGAACGAAAACTTTCTAGAGAAGGAGTTTCTCTCAGAAGAAGTAAGTGGGAGGAAAGTAGAACTTGATGAGGTAATTGTACCTTCTCTCGAATTGGAAAGTAGCTCATCACATAAAACCGTTCCCGTGATGCCTACACCAAATAGAGAGGAAGCTAATGATGGTGATCATGAAACTTCAGATCAAGTTACTACCAAACCTCATAGGTCAACTAGAGCATGTTTCTCACTAGAGTGGTATGGTAATCCTGTTTTGGAAGTCATGTTACTAGACCATGACGAACCTACGAACTATTATGAATCTATGATGAGCCCAGATTCCAATAAATGGCTTGAGGCCATTAAATCTGAGATAGGATCCATGTATGAGAACAAAGCGTGGACTTTGGTGGACTTGCCCGATGATCGGCGAGCCATAGAGAATAAATGGATCTTCAAGAAGAAGACTGATGCTGATGGTAATGTTACTGTTTACAAAGCGCTCGACTTGTCACAAAAGGTTTTCGACAAGTTCAAGGAGTTGACTACAATGAGACTTTCTCACCCGTAGCAATGCTTAAGTCTGTTCGAATCTTGTTAGCAATTGCCGCATTTTATGATTATGAAATCTGGCAAATGGACGTCAAAACTGCATTCCTTAATGGATTTCCTAAAGAAGAGTTGTATATGATGCAACCAGAAGGTTTTTTCGATCCTAAAGGTGCTAACAAATTGTGCAAGCTCCAGCAATCCATCTATGGACTGGTGCAAGCATCTCGGAGTTGGAATATATGCTTTGATGAGGTGATCAATGCATATGGTTTTACAGACTTTCAGAGAAGCCTGTATTTACAAGAAAGTGAGTGGGAGCTCTGTAGCATTTCTAATATTATATGTGGATGACATATTGTTGATCGGAAATGATGTAGAATTTCTGGATAGCATAAAAGGATACTTGAATACAAGTTTTTCAACGGAAGACCTCGGTGAAGCTGCTTATATATTGGGCATCAAGATCTATAGAGATGGATCAAGACGCTTAATTGGACTTTCACAAAGCACATACCTTGATAAAGTTTTGAAGAAGTTCAAAATGGATCAGTCAAAGAAAGGGTTCTTGACTGTGGTACAAGGTGTGAAGTTGAGTCAGACTCAATGCCCGACCACTGCAGAAGATAGAGAGAAAATGAAAGTCATTCCCTATGCCTCAGCCATAGGTTCTATCATGTATGCTATGCTTTGTACCAAACCTGATGTGTGCCTTTCTATAAGTTTGGCAGCGAGGTACCAAAGTAATACGGGAGTGGATCACTAGACAACGGTCAAGAACGTCCTGAAGTACCTGAAAAGGACTAAGGATATGTTTCTCGTTTATGGAGGTGAGAAAGAGCTCGTCATAAATGGTTACGTCGATGCTAGTTTTGACACTGATCTAGATGACTCTAAGTCACAAACCGGATACATATTTATATTGAATGGTGGAGCTGTCAGTTGGTGCAGTTCCTAGCAGAGCGTCGTGGCGGGATCTATGTGTGAAGCGGAGTACATAGCTACTTCGTAAGCAGCAAATGAAGGATCTTGGATGAAGGAGTTCATATCGAATCTAGGTGTAATACCTAGTGCATCATCTCAAATGAAAATCTTTTGTGACAATACTGGAGCAATTGCCTTGGCGAAGGAATCCAGATTTCACAAAAGAACCAAACACATCAATAGATGCTTCAACTCCATCTCAGATCAAGTCTAGGAGGGAGACATAGAGATTTGGAAAATACATACGGATCTGAATGTAGCAGACCCGTTAACTAAGCCTCTTCCACTAGCAAAACATGATCAACACCAAGACTCCGTGGGTGTTAGAATCATAACAATGTAATCTAGATTATTGACTCTAGTGCAAGTGGGAGATTTGAAGGAAATATGCCCTAGAGGCAATAATAAAGTTGTTATTTTATATTTCCTTATTCATGATAAATGTTTATTATTCATGCTAGAATTGTATTGACCGGAAACCTTAATACATGTGTGAATACATAGACAAACACTGTGTTCCTAGTGAGCCTCTACTTGACTAGCTCATTGATCAAAGATGGTTAATGTTTCCTAACCATGGACATGAGTTGTCATTTGATAACGGGATCACATCATTAGGAGAATGATGTGATGGACATGACCCATCCATTAGCTTAGCATATTGATTATTCAGTTTATTGCTATTGCTTTCTTCACATGAATACATATTCCTTTAACTATGAGATTATGCAACTCCCGGATACCGGAGGAATACCTTGTGTGCTATCAAACGTCACAATGTAACTGGGTGATTATAAAGATGCCCTATAGGTATCTCCGAAGGTGTTTGTTGGGTTGGCATAGATCAAGATTAGGATTTGTCACTCCGAGTATCGGAGAGGTATCTCTGGGCCCTCTCGGTAATGCACATCATAAGAAGCCTTGCAAGCAAAGTGACTAATGAGTTAGTTGTGGGATGATGTATTACAGAACGAGTTAAGAGACCTGTCGGTAACGAGATTGAACTAGGTATGAAGATAGCCACGATCGAATCTCGGGCAAGTAACATACCGATGACAAAGGGAATAATGTATGTTGTCATTACGGTTCGACCGATAAAGATCTTCATAGAATATGTAGGAATCAATATGAGCATCCAGGTTACACTGTTGGTTATTGACCGGAGTGGTGTCTCGGTCATGTCTACATAGTTCTCGAACCCGTAGGGTCCGCACGCTTAACGTTCGATGACGATTTAGTATTATATGAGTTATGTGATTTGGTGTTCGAATATTCTTAGGAGTCCCTGAAGAGATCCCAGACATGATGAGGAGTCTCGAAATGGTCGAGCGGTAGAGATTGATATATAGGATGATAGTGTTCGGACACCAGAAGTGTTCTGGATAGTATCAGGTATTTATCGGAATACCGGGGGGTTACTTGAACCCCCGGGGGAAAGATATGGGCCACACTGGCCATAGGAGGCGAGCACACCAGACCGCAAGGGTGGCCCCCCCCCCCCAAGGAAGGAGGCCGAGTGGGGAACGAAAAAGAGGGGGTTCGTGAGGGAGTCCTGGACTAAGGGGTCCTCGGGCGTCCGACCTGTTAACCATGGGCCGGACTGATGGGCTGTGAATATACGAAGACCGAAGACTGGACCCGTGTCCGTATGGGACTCTCCTCGGTGACCGGATATGTAGATTTCTTTCTTTGTAACCGACCCTGTGTAACCCTAGATCCTCCCGGTGTCTATATAAACCGGAGGACTTAGTCGGGAAAGACAGATACTCATTACCATAGTCATACCGGCTAGACTTCTAGGGTTTAGACATTACGATCTCGTGGTAGATCAACTCTTGTAATACTCATATCCATAAAGATCAATCGAGCAGGAAGTAGGGTATTACCTCCACAGAGAGAGCCCGAACCTGGGTAAACATCGTGTCCCCTGTCTCCTGTTACCATCGACCTTAGACGCACAATTCGGGACCCCCTACCCAAGATCCGCCGGTTTTGACACCGACATTGGTGCTTTCATTGAGAGTTCCACTATGCCGTCGACAACATGATTGATGACTCGCCTCGTCCTTAAAGACAATATCACTACCGGAGGAGTACTGGCCACAGGGCAAACCCTCCGATTGGGCAGCTTTACCATGACCGCCTGTTCGGCCATTAAGCCGACGATGACCTCTCGGGCCATCGAAAATCCTCTTTGTATCGACCCCAAACACTCCAAGCAGATGGATCCAGCGGAGTTTTCATATTTAAACGAGCTCCTTGATCGTATCGCCGCCCTGGGAATTGCCACAAATTACGATCGGATCGGGCTCAAACCTGACCAAAGAGGAATAAAATCTCCACCGACCACCCACCAGATAGCGGTAGTCGAGGAGCAAGACAGCGACTCTTCCCCTATACTGAAGATAGACTATGTTCGGCTCACCGACCCTACAGAGCCGGATACCCACCCGCAAAAGGAGGTGACCGGCCTTCCGAACATAGAATCGGATGGCGGGCAAAGCAAACCAAAAGATACTCCAGAGCCCGGACTGTTAAGTCTGGAAAAACTTCAGACTCCGGATCATCGATCGGGTCAGGGTCCAGATCCAATTCCACCCACCCACCCAGACATAAGCGCTCTCACGAGCATACAACAGCTATCTCAGGAAACAGTCCACCACTTTTGGGCCAGATTCCTCCTTGTCAAGGACAAGGTTAAAGATTGCCGCGACAAGGACGCGATATCAGTGTTCCGCAACAATTGCACGAACGAAGGAATCCTCAACGTCATTAATTGCCGCCGCATACTACACTTTGTTGACTATCGTACAAAAGTACGGCGCAATGGAAAGCGCCTGGAGGGATCATGCAGCTTGTTGGGAGCCATCGGTCCCATCTCAACCACTGGTCCAGGTGAAAAGAGCGCATCCCCATGACACGCCCATTCTAATAGCCAAGAAATACAAACCCATTACATGGCACGGAACCGTTCTGGAGGGATGGCTCGATGGCCCATGCAAAATACACACAATACCGGACAGCATACCAACCCACAACCTTAGAGCATGTTGGATACTCCGGCTGGTAGCCAAAAGCGGGGAGGACATCCTTACCAAAAACACCCTATAGCAACACCCTCCAAAAGACGATGACCCCAGAGTACTGACGGTCTTTGAGACATTCGCTTCAAACAATAAGCGCAAAAGGGCACTTCACGGCCTCGCCGAAGTCTGTTAAATCACCACAGTAAACCCTTGGAACGACATGGCTATAACCTTTAATGCCAACGATGAACCAAAATACAGGACAGTTCGAGCACCAGCAGCTTTAGTCCTAAGTCCTATAGTGGACGGCTTTCGACCAACCAAGGTGCTCATGGACGGTGGCAGCGGACTAAACGTCATCTATGAGGATACACTCCACAAAATGTAAATAGATAGGAGCCGCATCAAGCAACGCAGCACGACCTTCCGAGGAACCATTCCCAGTCAGGAAGGGCGGTGTGCGGGAAAAATCACACTTGACGTGGTATTTGGCACGCCGGAGAATTATCGGTCTGAAGAAATCACCTTCCAAGTGGCTCCTTTCAGCAACGGATACCACGCCCTGTTGGGGCGGGATGCTTTTACACGCTTCCAAGCTATACCTCATCACGGGTATATGAAGCTCAAAATTCCTGGACCAAACGACATAATTACTCTTGTCAGTGATCCGGACATAGCACTCCGTGCCGAAAACAAAACCGCATCCCTGGCCCTTGAGGCATTATCTGAAGCCCTCGCAGCCGAAGAATTAACCGCATTGCGCTCCACGGTGGATAGGGACGATGTGATCTTAGACAAATGACCCAAATCCACCTCCTTCAAACCGGCAGAAGAAATAATCAAATTCCAGGTCCACCCAACGGACCCCAAGAAGACAACATCTATTGGAGCACAACTAGACCGAATGGTCGACGCCGCACTAAGGGATTTCCTTCGCGAAAACTGGGATATATTCGCCTGGCACCCTTCTGACATGCCTGGAATCCAACGTGAGCTGGCCGAACATAGCCTTAATATCTTAAAGGGATACAAACCAATAAAACAAGCATTGCGGCGCTTTTCCGAGCCCAAACGCCAAGCTATGGGGGAGGAGCTGACCAAGCTAATTGAGGCCGGATTCATCAGAGAAATAAAACATCCGGACTGGCTGGCAAACCTCGTGATGGTACCAAAGAAGGACAAATCCTGGCGGTTGTGCGTCGATTTTAAAGACCTCAATAAGGCTTGCCCTAATGATCCCTTCCCTCTCCGCCACATTAATCAAATCGTTGATGCTACCGCCGGACACGACTCACCGTGCTTCCTTGATGCATATTCCGGATACCATCAAATCAAAATGAAGGAGTCTGATCAAGCTGCAACAACATTCATCACCCCATATGAGCCATTTTGTTTCAACACCATGCCCTTCAGGCTCAAGAACGCCAGCTCCACATACCAACGCATGATTCAAACATGCCTGGAGAAACAGATCGGCAAGACAATTGAAGCTTATGTGGACGATGTCGTCATCAAAACTAGGCGCGTCGAAACACTAATAGATGATTTACGTCTCACATTTGATAACCTCCACGCGTATGACATTAAGCTCAATCCGGAAAAGTGCGTTTTCAGCGTCCTCGCTGGAAAACTGTCGGGATTCATCGTTTCCAACAGAGGAATTGAAGAAAATCCAACCAAAATCCGAGCTCTGTCACAATTGGCTATGCCAACAAACCTTAAACAAGTCCAAAAGCTCGCGGGTTGCATGGCAGCTCTAAGCCGCTTTATCTCTAGATTTGGAGAAAAGGCCCTGCCACTCTATCGCCTTCTACGACGAACCGATCACTTCGAGTGGACGGACGCGGCAACAACCGGACTGGAGGAAATAAAAAACCTTCTTGCGAGCAACACAATCCTGGCCATGCCAAACGTCGGTGAACCGATGTTATTATACATATCGGCAACACATCACGTGGTGAGCGCCGTGCTCGTCGTTGAACGAGAACAAGACAGACACCAATTCCCGCTTCAGAAGCCAGTATACTACGTATCCACTGTCCTTACACCATGCAAATCCCGGTACCCCCATTATCAAAAGATAGCATACGCGGTCTTCATGGCATCCCAAAAGTTCCGTCACTACTTCTAGGAGTGTTCGATCACGGTGGCTTCTGAAGTACAACCCAATGACATTATAAGTAACCGCGATGCCACAGGCCGGATTGCCAAATGGACAATTGAGCTCCTTCCATTTGATATTACATACAAACCACGTCGAGCTATTAAATACCAAGTACTGGCTGACTTCGTTGCCGAATGGACAGAGGCCGAACTCCCCAAAGGGTACGACACATATTCCAATTGGGTTATGTATTTCAATGGCTCCAAAATGCTGGCAGGGCTAGGGGCGGGCGTCGTTTTAAAGTCACCTACTGGAGATGTCGTTCAGTACGCACTCCAAATACTATACATAGACTCCAACAATGCAGCCGAATACGAGGCCTTATTGCATGGTCTCCGGATGGCTGTCTCCATGGGCATACAACGCCTAGAAGTGCGCGGGGACTCAAACCTTGCAATATCTCAAATAAATGGAAACTTTGATGCCAAAGATCCAAAGATGACAGCTTATCGTAATGCCGTCATGAAAATGTCGACCCAGTTCGAGGGCCTCGAGTTCCATCATGTGGCTCAAGAAAGTAATCAAGCGGCGGACGTACTTGCTCGTATCGGTGCTAAGCGCGACCCCGTCCCGCCTAATATCTTTCTGGAAAGGCTTTTTAAGCCATCCATGGTGTGCCAGGGGGAAATGGCAACACTAGTCTGGATCCGAACATAACCCCAGATTCCGAAAACACTGACATCATCGGAGGCTCAACCACTGAAATAACACTGTCGGCGCATCTCATCATGGCAGTCATTGCCCCATGGACCGAACCCTTCCGGGCCTACCTTAACAGGAAGGAGCTTCCTGAGGACTAGAAAGAGGCCCACCGCATTGTTCCGTGTTCGAAGGCCTACAAGGTTCATGAAGGAGAGCTCTATAAGAAAAGCATTACCGGAGTCCTTCAAAGATGTATCTCTGAGGAGGAGGGGTGGCAGCTCCTGGCTGAGATTCATGCCGGTCTCGGCGGGCACCACGCCGCAGCTCGGGCCCTTGTTAGCAAGGCCTTCCGCACAGGGATCTATTGGTCGATGACCCGAGCGGATGCTTAGGACCTTGTCCAACGTTGCGTTGGATGCCAACTCTTCGCCAACCAAAGCCATATGCCCCCACCGCCCTACAAACAATCCCCATCACTTGGCCTTTTGCAGTCTGGGGACTAGATATGGTTGGACCCCTTAAAGGAGGTAGCCATAAGAAAAAATATTTTCTAGTCATGGTGGATAAATTCACCAAGTGGATAGAGGCCAAACCAGTTAAAACGGCCGAGTACGGGCCAATAATAGACTTTATATCCGGCATTGTACACCGTTATGGTGTTCCGCACAGCATCATCACTGATAAGGGCTCCAATTTCACAGCCGACGAAGTGAAAACCTGGTGTGCTAATCTGGGCATCAAGCTCGATTACACCTCTGTCTATCATCCACAGACAAACGGCCAAGTTGAACGAGCCAATGGTCTTATTATGAGCGGCATTAAGCCTAGACTAGTGCGGTCTTTGTAGGAATCAGACAAGCACTGGATTTAGGAGCTCGACTCCATACTCTGGGGGCTGCGGACCACTCCCAATCGCACTACCGGTTACACACCTTTTTTCATGCTGTACGACACAGAGGCGGTACTACCCTGCGACATTATTCATGACTCACCTCGAGTGCACATGTACGAAGAGAGAGAGGCCGAGCTCGATCAGCAGGATAGCTTAGAGGCCCTGGAGGAGGAGCCCAATTTCACAAAAGCCTGTTCTGCATTTTATCAACAGCAGGCTCGCAGGTATCAAAGCAGAGAAGTGCGGGCCAAAACTTACAACGTCGGCAAACTAGTTCTACGCCTGCCGGAGAAGATAAAGAACAAACTCAAGCCCAAGTGGGAGGGTCCCTTCATCATCGACGAAGTTGCCACCGGAGGAGCGTACCGCTTGCCTGATGCGTCAGACAATCGACTAGAACTGAATCCCTGGAACGCGGCCAGATTCCGAAGATTCTATGCCTAGCGCCGAACTCTTTGTTCGTCTCGTTCCTCTTATTGTTTTCATCATTTTTTATCTCTTTTCGTTTTTCCTCTTTAGCCTTAAAGGCTTTCGTGCGGTTAGCCCGTGCACCGTCGATGCTTACATCTTCAAGTATGTACGTCTATCATACCTGGGGGCTTCTTGGACAGAAGCTTGCTATTTCTATTTTCCGAGCATAAAGCTCATCACATATGCGTTTTCTCCCATATGTACCTTTTCTTTGCCATTATATGCATCGATATGACTTAAGTTTTGGCTAAGCTAGGTTGCCTGGATCCTGTGCTTATGCCCTACGTTCCCGTTAGTTCGACTATGGCATAAAGGGAGCACCTCTGCAATTGTTACTGCCGGGTCATCCGGATGTGTACCTCAGACTGGGTGAAGCTGAAAGCTAGCATTCTTAAGGGAATATTCGGTCGGTGAACTAAAGATGTTCTTGCACTCGCTCCATTATGAACCCCCAGAAGTTATACACACTATGATTTTTTTCACAGTCCGGACATGCACATAGATGCATGCACACCCAGGGGAAGGAACCCTTAACGGAACTATGCTCTCTAGAAGATGTTTCTTACAATTCAATGTAATATAACATAACTAGCCGGATGCAACTTGTCTGTTCAAGCACCTATGACCCCTACGCCTAGTTTCCACGCATACCCCGGTTTATTTTGCCGCCCAGGTATTCGGAAACACTCCGCATCTTCGGGTCAAGATATGGAAGCAAAAAGGTCGGCCATGACAATTGTTTTACAATCCAGCTAGAAGGGAAATACATAGTCACTTAGGACTTAAAAACTTCCTCCTCTATACCGTTCAACATGTGGTCTAATTTACAATCCTATTGGGAGTATCTAGCAGCCACCTCTACTTGGCCATGTACTAAACTAACGGGAATTTCTTCCCCATTTGACCCTAGCGGTCCGACCCGGGACATGTGATTTGGATCCAGCTTGGTATATCGTGTTTTTACCATGGCCCAGGCCTCTCGCGCACCCTCTCGGTAGGCTGATATCTTGCATAGTCGGATACGCCGCCACGCTCCCTTGAACAACTCTACAAGCTTCTCCATACTCCCTGGAGGGTAGTCGGATGGCCATAAGGCCTGGGCTACACTCCGCATTGCCTGCCGAGCTTGCTCGTGCTACTGTGACAGCTCTTGCAGAAGATCACTTGATGACCCGGACACCTCCTCTTCGGGACGGCCCGTCTATATACCTACAATCACAGCTATATACCCTAATCCCGCGGAACGTTGTCTCTTCGCCTCTCTTTCGCTCATCTGCACGGCCTTCAATTCCTCTTCCAGTTAGTCCGATGACCCTGTTGTGAGGCAAGCAACAGTTTTAATATAGCTGGCGTATAATTTTTTGTTTCTCGATGGAGGGAAATATTACCAGAGGACGCCTTCTTGAACTTTTCCTGTTCGGTGGAAATACGAGGCTATAAATTATCATGCATATAATAGATCAAAAGAGGACTCAAATAATATTCATGGATATAGATCTGATCATAAACTCAAAGTTCATCGAATCCCAACAATCACACCGCAAAAGAATTACATCAAATAGATCTCCAAGAGACCATTGTATTGAGAATCAAAAGAGAGAGAGAGGAAGCCATCTAGCTACTGCCTACGGACCTGTAGGTCTATGATGAACTACTCACACATCATCGGAGAGGCACCAATGAGGATGATGAACCCCTCCGTGATGGTGTCTAGATTGGATCTCATGGTTCTGGAACTTGCGGCGGCTAGAATTGTGTTTCGTCGACTCCCCCAGGATTTCCAGAATATTTGGGGATTTATAGGGCAAAGTGGTGGTGCAGGAGGCCATCGAGGTGGGCACAACCCACCTGGGCGTGCTTGGGCCTCCTAGCGAACCCTGGTGGGTTGTGCTCCCCTCAAAGTCCCCCTCTGGTACTTCTTTGGCCCATTAGGTGTCTTCTGGTCCAGAAAATTCTCCAAAAAGTTTCACTGCATTTGGACTCCATTTGGTATTGATTCTCTGTGAAGTAAAAAAACAAGCAAAAAAACAAAAACTGGCACTAGGCACTATGTCAATAGGTTAATCCCAAAAAATGATATAAAGTTGCTATAAAATGATTGTAAAACATCCAAGAATGATAATATAACAGCATGGAACAAGTAAAAATGATATATACATTGGAGATGTATCAGAGTCGGTCTACTTGTCACGGACGTGATGCCTATATACATGATAATTGCCATGAATACGTCATAACTATGCGCTTTTCTATCAACTGCCCAACAATAATTTGTTTACCCACCGTATGCTATGTGTTTGAGAGAGAAAACTCTAGTGAAAACTATGGCCACCGGGTCTACTTTAACCATATTATAAAAACAAAAAATACGTTGCTGCATTTTATTTACTTTTATTTCGTTCTGCAATTTATCTATCTACCTATACAAGATTTGGCCTTGCAAGTAACGAGTTCAAGGGGATTGACAACCCTCTTGCCAGCGTTGGGTGCAAGTACTTGCTTTTGTGTGTGCAGGTACAATGCTGTTCACGAGGATTTGTGTGATTCTCCTATTGGTTGGATAAACCTTGGTTCTCATTAAGGGAAATACCTATCTTTATTGTACCGCTTCACCCTTACTATTCGGGGAAAATCCCAACGCAGCTCATGATACGTCTCCAACGTATCTATAATTTTTTATTGTTACTCACTATTATAGTATCAATCTTGGGTGTTTTAAATGCAATTATATATCATTTTTTGAGACTAACCTATTAACTTAGTGCCAAGTGCCAGTTATTGTTTTGTTTTCCTATTTTTGGTTTTCCGGGAAATCAGTATCAAACGAAGTCCAAATGCCATGAAACTTTTTGACGATTTGTTTCTTGACATAGGAGATACTAGAAGCTTAGGGAGGAAGCCAGAAGGCGAAGGGGGTGGCGACGAGCCACCTGTGAAGGAAATATGCCCTAGAGGCAATAATAAAGTTGTTATTTTATTTTGTATTGATCGGAAACCTTAATACATGTATGAATACATAGACAAACATTGTGTCCCTAGTGAGCCTCTACTTGACTAGCTCGTTGATCAAAGATGGTTAAGGTTTCCTAACCATGGACATGAGTTGTCATTTGATAACGGGATCACATCATTAGGAGAATGATGTGATGGACATGACCCATCCATTAGCTTAGCGTATTGATCATTCAGTTTTATTGCTATTGCTTTCTTCACGTCAAATACATATTCCTTTAACTATGAGATTATGGAACTCCAGGATACCGGAGGAATACCTTGTGTGCTATCAAACGTCACAACGTAACTGGGTGATTATAAAGATGCTCTATAGGTATCTCCGGAGGTGTTTGTTGGGTTGGCGTAGATCAAAATTAGGATTTTTCACTCCGAGTATCGGAGAGGTATCTCTGGGCCCTCTCGGTAATACACATCATAAGAAGCCTTGCAAGCAAAGTGACTAATGAGTTAGTTGTAGGATGTTGTATTACGGAACGAGTAAAGAGACTTGCCGGTAATGAGATTGAACTAGGTATGAAGATACCCACGATCGAATCTCGGGCAAGTAACATACCGATGACAAAGGGAATAATGTATGTTGTCATTACGGTTCGACCGATAAAGATCTTCATAGAATATGTAGGAATCAATATGAGCATCCCGGTTCCAGTGTTGGTTATTGACCGGAGAGGTGACTCGGTCATGTCTACATAGTTCTCGAACCCGTAGGGTCCGCACGCTTAATGTTCGATGACGATTTAGTATTATATGAGTTATGTGATTTTGTGTTCGAATGTTCTTAGCAGTCCCTGATGAGATCCCAGACATGACGAGGAGTCTCGAAATGGTCGAGAGGTAATGATTGATATATAGGATGATAGTATTCGGACACCGGAAGTGTTCTGGATAGTATCGGGTATTTATCGAAATACCGGGGGGTTACCGGAACCCCCGGGGGAAAG
This sequence comes from Triticum urartu, assembly GCF_003073215.2. Taxonomy (NCBI): domain Eukaryota; kingdom Viridiplantae; phylum Streptophyta; class Magnoliopsida; order Poales; family Poaceae; genus Triticum; species Triticum urartu. The sequence continues at coordinate 473,277,714 of NC_053026.1, forward strand.
ATATGGGCCACATGGGCCATAGGAGGGGAGCACACCAGCCCACAAGGGTGGACCCCCCCCAAGGAAGGAGGCCGAGTGGGGAATGGAAAAAGAGGGGGTTCGTAAGGGAGTCCTGGAATAAGGGGTCCTCGGGCGTTCGACCTGTTAACCATGCGCCAGACTGATGGGTTGTGAATATACGAAGACCAAAGACTGCACCCGTGTCCGGCTGGGACTCTCCTTGGCGTGGAAGGCAAGCTTGGCAACCAGATATGTAGATTCCTTTCTTCGTAACTGACCCTGTGTAACCCTAGATCCTCCCGGTGTCTATATAAACCAGAGGACTTAGTCCGGAAAGACAGATACTCATTACCATAGTCATACAGGCTAGACTTCTAGGGTTTAGCCATTACGATCTCGTGGTAGATCAACTCTTGTAATACTCATATCCATCAAGATCAATCAAGAAGGAACCTGGGTAAACATCGTGTCCCCTGTCTCAGAGAGGGCCCGAACCTGGGTAAACATCGTGTCCCCTGTCTCCTGTTACCATCGACCTTAGACGCACAATTCGGGACCCCCTACCCGAGATCCACCGGTTTTGACACCGACATTAGTGCTTTCATTGAGAGTTCCACTATGCCATCGACAACAGGATCGATGACTCGCCTCGTCCTTAAAGACAATATCACTACCGGAGGAGAACTGGCCCCAGCCCAAACCCTCCGGTTGGGCAGCTTTACCATGACCGCCCGTTTGGCCGTTAAGCCGACGATGACCTCTCGGGTCATCAAAAATCCTCTTCGTATCAACCCCAAACACTCCAAGCAGATTGATCCAGTGGAGTTTTCGTCTTTAAACGAGCTCCTTGATTGTATCGCCGCCCTGGGAATCGCCACAGATTACGATCGGATTGGGCTCAAACCCGACCAAAGAGAAATCAAATCTCCACCGATCACCCACCAGATAGCTGTAGTCGAGGAGCAAGACCGCGACTCTTCCCCTCTACTGAAGACGGACTATGTCCGGATCGCCAACCCTATAGAGCCGGATACCCACCCACAAAAGGAGGTGACCGGCCTTCCGAACATAGAATCGGATGGCGGACAAAGGCAACCAGAAGATACTCCAGAGCCCGGCCTGTTAAGTCTGGAAAAACTTCAGACTACGGATCATCGACCGGGTCAGGGTCCAGATCCAATTCCACCCACCCACCCAGACATAAGCGCTCTCACGAGCATACAACAACTGTATCAGGAAACAGTCCACCACTTTTGGGCCAGATTCCTCCTTGTCAAGGACAAGGTTAAATATTGCCACGACGAGGACGCGATATAAGCGTTCCACAACAATTGCATGAATGAAGGAATCCTCAATGTCATTAATCGCCGCCGCATACTACACTTCGCTGACTTGGCAACTACCGTACAGAAGTATAGCGCAATGGAAAGCGCCTGGAGGGATCAGGCAGCTTGTTGGGAGCCATCGGTCCCAACTCAACCACTGGTCCAGGCGAAAAGGGCGCATCCCCGTGACACGCCCAGTCCAATAGCCAAGAAATAAACCCATTACGCAGCGCGGAACCGTTCTGGAGGGATGGCTAGCTCGATGGACCATGCAAAATACACACAACACCGGACACCATACCAACCCACAGCCTTAGAGCATGTTGGATACTCCGGCAGGTAGCCAAAAGCGGCGAGGACATCCTTACCAAAAACACCCTAGAGCAACACCCTCCAGAAGACGACGACCCTAGAGTACTGACGGTCTTTGAGACATTCACTTCAAACAATAAGCGCAAAAGGGCACTTCGCGACCTCGCCGAAGTCTGTCAAATCGCCATAGTAAACCCTTGGAACGACATGGCTATAACCTTTAATGCCGGCGGCGAACCAAAATACAGGACAGTCCGAGCACCAGCCGCTTTAGTCCTCAGTCCCATCGTGGATGGCTTTCGACCCACCAAGGTCCTCATGGGCGGTGGCAGCGGACTAAACCTCATCTATGAGGATACACTCCAGAAAATGGAAATAGACAGGAGCCGCATCAAGCAAAGCAACATGACCTTCCGAGGAATCATTCCCAGTCAAGAGGCGCGATGTGCGGGAAAATCACACTTGACGTGGTATTCGGCACGCCGGAGAATTATCGGTCTGAAGAAATCACCTTCCAAGTGGCTCCTTTCAGCAGCAGATACCACGCCCTGTTGGGGCGGGATGCTTTTACATGCTTCCAAGCTATACCTCATTACGGGTATATGAAGCTCAAAATGCCTGGACCAAACGGCATAATCACTCTTGTCAGTGATCCGAACATAGCACTCCATGCCGAAAACAAAACCGCATCCCTGGCCCTTGAGGCATTATCTGAAGCCCTCGCGGCCAAAGAATGAACCGCACTGCGCTCCACGGTGGATAGGGACGATGTGATCTTAGACAAACGACCCAAATCCACCTCCTTCAAACCGGAAATAGAAATAGTCAAATTCCAGGTCCACCCAATGGACCCCAAGAAGACAGCATCTATTAGAGCACAACTAGACCCAACGGTCGACGCCGCACTAAGGGATTTCCTTCGTGAAAACTGGGATATATTCGCCTGGCACCCTTCTGATATGCCTGGAATCCCACATGAGCTGGCTGAACATAGCCTTAATATCTTAAAGGGATACAAACCAATAATACAAGCACCGCGGCGCTTTTCTGAGCCCAAACGCCAAGCTACAGGTGAGGAGCTGGCCAAGCTAATTGAGGCCGGATTCATCAGAGAAATAAAACATCCGGACTGGCTGGCAAACCTGGTGATGGTACCAAAGAAGGACAAAACCTAGCGGTTGTGCGTCGATTTTAAAGACCTCAATAAGGCTTGCCCTAAGGATCCCTTCCCCCTCCCCCGCATTGATCAAATCATTGATGCTACCGTAGGACACGACTCACTGTGCTTCCTTGATGCATATTCCGGATATCATCAAATCAAAATGAAGGAGTCCAATCAAGCTGCAAAAGCATTCATCACCCATATGGGCCATTCTGCTTGAACACCATGCCCTTCGGGCTCAAGAATGCCGGCGCCACATACCAATGCATGATTCAAACATGCCTAGAGAAACAGATCTACAAGACAGTTGAAGCTTATGTGGATGACGTCGTCATCAAAACTAGGCGCATCGAAACACTAATAGATGATTTGCGTCTCACATTTGATAACCTCCGTGCGTATGACATTAAACTCAATCCGGAAAAGTGTGTTTTCGGCGTCCCCGCTGGAAAACTGCCGGGCTTCATCGTTTCCAACAAAGGAATTCAAGCAAATCCAGCCAAAATCCGAGCTATGTCACAATTGGCTACGCCAATAGACCTTAAACAAGTCCAAAATCTCGCGGGTTGCGTGGCAGCTCTAAGCCACTTTATCTCTAGATTGGGAGAAAAGGCACTGCCACTCTATCGCCTTCTACGGCGAACCAATCACTTCGAGTGGACGGACGCGGCAACATCCGGACTGGAGGAAATAAAAACCCTTCTTGCGAGCAACACAATCCTGGCCGCGCCAAACGTCGGTGAACCGATGTTATTATACATATCGGCAACACATCAGGTGGTGAGCGTCGTGCTCGTCGTTGAACGAGAACAGGACGGACACAAATTCCCGCTTCAGAAGCCAGTATACTACATATCCACTATCCTTACACCATGCAAATCCCAGTACCCACATTATCAAAAGATAGCATACGCGGTCTTCATGGCATCCCAAAAGCTCCGTCACTACTTCCAGGAGTGTTCGATCACGGTGGCTTCTGAAGTACCCCTCAATGACATTATAAACAACCGCGATGCCACAGGTCGGATTGCCAAATGGCCCATTGAGCTCCTTCCATTTGATATTACATACAAACCACGTCGAGCTATTAAATCCCAAGTACTGGCTGACTTCGTCGCCGAATGGACAGAGGCCGAACTCCCCAAAGAGTATGTCACATATTCCAATTAGGTTATGTATTTCGATGGCTCCAAAATGCTGGCAGGGCTAGGGGCGGGAGTCATTTTAACGTCACCTACTGGAGATGTCGTTCAGTACGTACTCCAAATGCTATACACAGACTCCAACAATGCAGCCGAATACGAGGCCTTATTGCATGGTCTCCGAATGGCTGTCTCCATGGGCATACAACGCCTAGAAGTGTGCGGGGACTCAAACCTTGCAATATCTCAAATAAATGGAGACTTCGACGCCAAAGATTCGAAGATGGCAGCTTATCGTAATGCCGTCATAAAAATGTTGGCCCAGTTCGAGGGGCTCGAGTTCCATCATGTGTCTTGAGAAAGTAATTAAGCGACAGACGTTCTTGCTCGTATCGGCACTAAGCGCGACCCCGTCCCGCCTAATATCTTTCTGGAAAGGCTTTTTAAGCCATCCGTGGTGTGGCAGGGGGGAAACGGCAACACTAGTCCGGATCTGAACATAACCCCAGATTCCGAAAACACTGACATCATCGAAGGCTCAACCACCAAAATAACACTGTCGGCGCATCTCATCATGGCAGTCATTGCCCCATGGACCAAACCCTTCCTAGCGTACCTTAACAGGAAGGAGCTTCCTGAGGACCAGAATGAGGCCGCCGCATTGTTCGGCATTTGAAGGCCTACAAGGTTCATGACGGAGAGCTCTATAAGAAAAGCATTACCGGAGTCCTTCAAATATGTATCTCCGAGGAGGAGGGGCAGAAGCTCCTGGCTGAGATTCATGCCGGTCTCGGCAGGCACCACGCCGCAGCTCAGGCCCTGTTAGCAAGGCCTTCCGCACAGGGTTCTATTGGCCGACGACCCGAGCGGATGCACATGACCTTGTACAACGTTGCGTTGGATGCCAACTCTTCGCCAACCAACGCCATATGCACCCACCGCCCTACAAACAATTCCCATCACTTGGCCTTTTGCGGTCTGGGGACTGGATATGGTTGGACCCCTTAAAGGAGGAAGCCATAAGAAAAATATTTGCTAGTCATGGTGGATAAATTCACCAAGTGGATAGAGGCCAAAACAGTTAAAACGGCCGAGTATGGGCCAGTAATAGACTTTATATCCGGCGTCGTTAACCATTATGGTGTTCCGCACATCATCATCATTGATAACGACTCCAATTTCACAGCCGACAAAGTGAAATCCTGGTGTGCTAATCTGGGCATCAAGCTCGATTACACCTCTGTCTATCATCCATAGACAAACGACCAAGTTGAACGAGCCAATGGTCTTATTATGAGTGGCATTAAGCCTAGACTAGTGCGGTCTTTGAAGGAATCAGACAAGCACTGGGTTGAGGAGCTTGACTCCGTACTCTGGGGGCTGCGGACCACTCCCAATCGCACTACCGGATACACACCTTTTTTCATGGTGTACGACATAGAGGCGGTACTACCCTGCGACATTATTCATGACTCACCTCGAGTGCGCATGTACGAAGAGAGAGAGACCGAGCTCGATCGGCAGGACAACTTAGACTCCCTGGAGGAGGAGCACAACATCGCAAAAGCCCGTTCTGCATTTTATCAACAACAGGCTCGCAGGTGTCAAAGCAGAGAAGTGTGGGCCAAAACTTACAACATCGGCGAACTAGTTCTATGCCTGCCGGAGAAGAAAAAGGACAAACTCAAGCCCAAGTGGGTGGGTCCCTTCATCATCGATGAAGTTCTCACTGGAGGAGCGTACCGCTTGCGTGATGCGTCAGACAATCGACTAGAACCGAATCCCTGGAATGCGGCCAGACTCCGAAGATTCTATGCCTACCACCGAACTATTTGTTCGTCTCCTTCCTCTTATTGTTTTCATCATTTTTCTCTCTTTTCGTTTTCCTCTTTAGCCTTAAAGGCTTTCGTGCAGTTAGCCCGTGCACCCCCGACGCTTACATCTTCAAGTATGTACGTCTATCATACCTGGGGGCTTCTTGGACAGAAGCTTGCTATTTCTATTTTCCGAGCATAAAGCTCATCACATATGCGTTTTCTCCCATATGTACCTCTTCTTTGCCATTATATGCATCGATATGACTTAAGTTTTGGCCAAGCTGGGTTGCCTGGCTCCTGTGCTTATGCCCTACGTTCCCGTTAGTTCGGCTAGGGCACAAAGGGAGCACCTCTACGATTGTTACTGCCGGGTCATCCGGATTTGTACCTCAGACTAGGTGAAGCCGAAAGCTAGCGTTCTTGAGGGAATATTCGGTCGGTGAACTAAAGATGTTTTTGCACTCGCTCCATTATGAACCCCCAGAAGTTATACACACTGTGATTTTTTTTCACAGTCCAGACAAGCACATAGATGCATGCACACCCAGGGAAAGGAACCCTTAACGGAACTATTCTCTTTGGAAGATGTTTCTTAGAATTTCAATGTAATATAACATAACTAGCCGGATACAACTTGTCTGTTCAAGCACCTATGACCCCTACGTCTGGTTTCCACGCATACCCCGGTTTATTTTGCCGCCTAGGTATTCGGAAACACTCCGCACCTTCGGGTCGAGAGATCGAAGCGAAAAGGTCGGCCATGACAATTGTTTTACAATCCAGCTAGAAGGGAAATACATAGTCACTTAGGACTTAAAAACTTCCTCCTCTATACCGTCCAACAGGCTGTCTAATTTACAATCCTGTTGGGAGTGTCTAGCAGCCACCTCTACTTGTCCATATACTAACCTAATGGGAATGTCTTCCCCATTTGACCCTAGCGGTCCGACTCGGGCCATGTGATTCGGATCCAACATAGTATATCGTGTTTTTACCATGGCCCAGGCCTCTCGCGCACCCTCTCGGCAGGCCAATATCTTCCATAGTCGGATACGCTGCCGCGCTCCCTTGAACAACTCTACAAGCTTCTCCATACTCCCTGGAGGGGAGTCGGATGGCCATAAGGCCTTGGCTACACTCCGCATTGCCTGCCGAGCTTGCTCGTGCAACTGCGACAGCCCTTGCAGAAGATCACTTGATGATCCGGACACCTCCTCTTCGGGACGACCCGTCAATATACCTGCAATCACAACTATATCAGCTACTTTTACTTCCAAACTATTATAAGGTAAATACGGCCACATACTGAATATGCCGCCTCACAGTTTTTTGTTCTCCTTCATGGAGTCGGCTAGCTGGGCTCGTACATCTTTCAGTTCTTCGCCCAGTTTGGTGTTTGAATCTTGGAGTTTGTTTTTCTCCTCTCTGACTTTGGTCGGGACGCGCTCGCCCGCGTCACGTTGTCTCTTCGCCTCTCTTTCGCTCATCTGCGCGGCCTTCAGTTCCTCTTCTAGTTGGTCCGATGACCCTGTTGTGAGACAAGCAACAATTTTAATATAGCTGGCGTATCATTTTTTGTTTCTCGATGGAGGGAAATATTACCAAAGGACGCCTTCTTGAACTTTTCCAGTTCGGTGGTAGCAGCAGTTAGTTGTGTCCGGCACTGCTCCAGCTCTTGGGCTAGCAAGTCGTTCTTCTCCATAAGAACCTAGTTACACAACAATCATTAAAACATTTGTCCCAACTGCTTCAAGTCTCGGGGGCTACTGGCTCATGGTTATCAAATTCGGGCAAGGTAAACTTACCTGCACATCTTTCAAATGTTCCTCGGTGTCTCTATTAAGCCCATCTCGAGCAGCTCGGATGTATGCATCAGCCGAGTTGAAGGCACCGAACGCCTCATTTGAGAACCGGGGATTTCATAAAACGGTCTTCTGGCACCGGTGATCCATGGCGCTCTCCACCTCCGAATTGGTGACAGACATATTTTCCGAACCCTCGTGGTTGGCGAACTTCCGCACTATCTTCCTCTTCATGGCTCCGAGGGTGCCAGCTGTGGCGCTTCTTCAGAGGAACACTCGCAAACTCGGGGAGACCCCTCCGGACTGGATCTGGAAGTACGATGTCATCGATGTAGAACCACTCGGAGGTCCACTCTTTAGAAGCTTTCTTCGGTGTGCCAGATAGGTATCCGGTCTCAGCAATACACCATATTTCGGCCCCTCCCACTTCGAATATTGATCCCTCATGGTTGCACGGGACAAGGCAAAACAACTTTCTCCACAGATCAAAATGGGCCTCACAACCCAGGATTACTTCGCATAAAGCGAGATAACCCGCAATGTGCAGGACAGAGGCTGGGGTAAAATTGTGCAGCTGGAGGCCATAATACTCCAGAAGCCCTCGGAGGAACGGGTGAATTGGAAATCCCACGCCCCTTAGCAGATAGGGGACGAAGCACACTCATTCTCCCGCAGACGGATTGGAGAAATTCTCTGCCTGGGTTTTGCTATTGAAGGAGGCCAATCCTGCTCGAACAGGGACCCGATCTACAAGAGGGAGAAATCCCTGTGTTTCCAACTTCTCCAATTGGCCGTGGGACACAGAGCACCTCTCCCACGCGCCTCTCTCTAGGTTGGAACGGGAAGAGGAGCTGGGAATGTTAGCCATGTTGGAATGGTCTTTCCTAGCAGTCTCTGAGGATTTTCTCCGCGTGGTGCCGAAAGGATCTGAGATCCAATCTCTTTAAATATACGCTCTTTCTTGCAAGACTAGGGTGTTATTTGCAAAAAATACCCTGACTGTCCGCATTCGCCCGACACGTGGAAGATGAAGTCATAGATACACAGAAGCCGAGGGATGCGACATTGAACTAAAAGCCGAATACATTACTTGGAAGCCATCGGAGGCGGAACCCGCCTTGCAATGCCGAAGAAAAACTGCGCGCCGAACACCTCATCATTGAAGCCTGGTTTGGGGGCTACTGAGGGTGTCCTGGACTAAGGGGTCCTCAGGCGTCCGACCTGTTAACCATGGGCCGGACTAATGGTCTACGAAGATACGAAGACCGAAGACCACACCTGTGTCTGGATGGGACTCTCCTTGGCGTGAAAGGCAAGCTTGGCGACCGAATATGTAGATTCCTTTCTTTGTAACCGACCCTGTTTAACCCTAGATCCTCCCGGTGTCTATATAAACCAGAGGACTTCGTCCGGAAAGATAGATACTCATTACCATAGTCATACAGGCTAGACTTCTAGGGTTTAGCCAATACGATCTCGTGGTAGATCAACTCTTGTAATACTCATATCCATCAAGATCAATCAAGCAGGATGTAGGGTATTACCTCCATAGAGAGGGCCCGAACCTGGGTAAATCGTGTCCCCTGTCTCCTGTTACCATCAACCTTAGACGCATAGTTCCGGACCCCCTACCCGAGGTCTGCCGGTTTTGACACCGACAGTTCGCCCCCCTTTCCTTCTCCCCTTCCTCTTCCCTTTTCCTTCTCCGGAAATATGGAAGGGGGGGTGAATTGGGATAGGACCCCAAGTAGGATTCCTCCTACTTGGGGTGCCCCATGGCTGCTCCCCTCGCCTCCCACCTATATATGCGTGGGGAGGGGCACCTAGAACACACACCAACAATTGTTAGCCATGTGCGGCGCCCCCTCCATAGTTTACGCCTTCGATCACAACTTCGTAGTGCTTAGGCGAAGCCCTGCGCGGATCACTTCACCATCACCATCACCAAGCCGCCGCGCTGACGAAACTCATCTTCTTCCTCGACACCTTTGCTGGATCAAGAGGAGGAGGGACGTCATCGAGCTGAACGTGTGCAGAACTCAGAGGTGCCGTACGTTCGGCGCTTGATCGGTCGGATCTAGAAGAAGTTCAACTACATCAACCGCTTTGTCAAATGCTTCCGCTTTTGGTCTACGAGGGTACGTAAAGACACTCTCCCCCTCTCATTGCTATGCATCTCCTAGATAGATCTTGTCTGAGCGTTGATTTTTTTTTGAAATTGCATTCTACGTTTCCCAACAACCTAGGCATGCCCAGGGGGGGTCAGTGTGCCTAGGTGCCTCGTGGGTCCCTCATTCCTCCGTTTGACCTAATTCCAACTCTATAAATTCTCTAAAATCGGGAAACCAACACAGAGCCACCAAGAATACTTTTTCTGCCGCCACAAGGTTCTGTTCTCATGAGATCCCATCTGGAGGCCTTTTTCGGCACTCTGTCGGAAGGGGAATCGATCACGGAAGGCTTCTACATCAACCTTGGTGCCCCTCCAATGATGTGTGAGTATTTTTATCATAGACCTATGGGTACATAACTAGTAGCTAGATGGTTGATGTCTACTACACAACTTGTTTTTGTACACTCATGTTGGGCCTCCAAGCGTAGAGTTTTGTAGGACAATAGCAAATTTCACTCAAGTGGATGACCTAAGGTTTATCAATCTGTGGGAGGCATAGGATGAAGATGGTCTCTCTCAAACAACCCTGCAACTAAATAACAAAGAGTCTCTTGTGTCCACAACACACCAAATACAATGGTAAATTGTATAGGTGCACTAGTTCGGTGAAGAGATGGTGATACAAGTGTGGTAATGATAGTAGTATTGATTTTTGTAATAGTAACAATTAAAAACAGCAATGTATCAATTGATGAAACGGAGCACAAACGGTATTGCAATGATTTAAAATGAGGCCTAGGGTCCATACTTTCACTAGTGCAATCTTTCAACAAAGCTAATATAATTGGATCATATAACCATCCCTCAACGTGCGATGAAGAATCACTCGAAAGTTCTTATCTAGCAGAGAATATAAGAAGAAATTGTTTGTAGGGTATGAAACCACCTCAAAGTTATCCTTTCTGATCAATCTATCCAAGAGTTCATACTAAAATAACACCAAGTTACCCCTTTCCGATCGATCTATCCAAGAGTTCGTACTAAAATAAAACCATATGATACACATCAACCAACTCTAATCTCACCTAGATACTCCAATGTCACCGTGAGTATCCGTGAGTTGATTATACGATGTGCATCAAACAATTTTAGATTCATACACTACAAAAAAAATACACTTCCGTGATGATACGTGTTTGTCACAGTAGGTCGCTTTTTTGTCATGCATTTACATCCATGACAAATTTATGACAGAATCAAGATAGTCATACCTGTGCTATCGTAGAAGTGTTCCATGACATTACCAAAATTATCATCACGGAAGTGTCCACTTCCATGACGATAAATCGCGCGTCACAGAAGTGCTTTCGTCAAGGGTGACCGACACGTGGCATCCACCGTAACGGAACGCCGTTAAGCTATCGGGTCGGCTTTTGGATCCGATAACCCGTTAACAGCCCCGACCAATGGGGATTTTCCACGTGTAAAATCATCATTGGCTAGAGGAACACGTGTCGGCTCATCATCGGGACAGATGTCATCCACTCACTGGACAGAAGGCGCCTATGATATGTCGACACGTGGCATGACCCAACAAGTTTAAATGGGCCGGCCCAACTAGAGGCCCACAAGATTTTGCGGACCATAATGGGCCGGCCCAGCTAAAGGCCCATGAAATTTTGCGGACCATAATGGGCTGGCCCAGCTAAAAGCCCATAAGATTTTGCGGGCCATAATGGGCCGGCCAAGGTAAAGGCCCACAAGATTTTTTTGTGGCATAATGGGCCGGCCCAGGTAAAGGCCCACAAGATTCTTGCGGATCATAATGGGCCGGCCCAGCTAAAGGCCCATGAGATTTCGCTGACATTAATGGGCTGGCCCAGCTGTAGGCCCACAAGATTTTGAGGACCCTAGTAGGCCGGCCCATTAACTGGCTGCCATGTTTTGGGCCAAATGCCGGCCCATATTTGATCCGGTCCATTAATGGCCTGCCACGCTCTGGGCGTAATAGTGGCCCATATGAGATCCGGCCCGTTAAAAGCCTACCACATTCTTGTCCAAATTACGGCCCAGATCAGGTCCGACCCTTTAAGAGGCTTTAGGCTCAATTATGGCCCATATCAGATTCGGCCCGTCAGCTGGACACTATGCTTTTGGGCCCACTTAGTAATTCGGCCTGATATTAGTTTTGGCCTGTTAAGGGCCCGTTTAACATTTCGGCCCTATATTAATTTTGGCCTGTTAAAAGCCTGTCATATAGTTGGGCCTAACTACGGCCCGGTTTGCATCCGGCCTGCTCGCAGCCGATATCTGATTGGGCCAAACAAGGACCTAGACAATTTTGGCCTGTTAAAAGCCCGTGATTTGATTCGCACAATCATGGCCGGGGTTCATTTCGGGCTGTTGCGTAACTAGTAGGAATTAATAACAAACCTACTCTATACAATAAAGAAATTACGGCATAGTAACTAAGAATAAACCTACACTACACAATAAAGGATTTAAGGTATATTACATCCACTGGGCATCAAAGTTCGCCACCAGTGATCATAAAGCGCAACAAAGAAGCAGATTACAAAAACTGGGCACCATTGCAGCATAACAAAATAATACTGAACCGAGACCACTTCCAAGACAGTTCAAGAAAGGTTAGCCTTGCGGGGGAACTGCTGCGCAAGCTGCTGAGCAAGGCTGTGAGACCGGCCTAGCATGTCGGTCATAGCTTCCAGGTGTAGCTATTTAGTGATGAGGTTCTCATTGGTGTTCTCCGCAATCTTTCTTAGAGATAGGACTTCAAGTCGAAGTTGAGTTGCAGAATGCCTTTCTGCTAGAACTTGGGACTGAAGAAGTCGAACTGATTCAGACAACGAATTCTGTGAGCTTGTCTGACTTTTAGTCTCAAGTAACTTGAACACTGCATCAAGACAAGACTTTGGGGTTGTCTCGCTATCTTCAAGATGTTTTGCCTTCTTTGCTGCAAATATATGTTGGGTTTGTCTCACAGCCTTCAGCAGACTTGTGCATGCCATCAGGCATATCACCCTGAAACAAAGCAGAGAGATGACAGGTTTTGCACGTGTATAAACAAAGATGATAACTGTTCTGTCAATTCTATCCAATTTCAAATTAGAAAATAAAGAGTATGTTCAAAATATCAATAGCATAATTTGGCATTGTTCATAATGCGGGGAGCTTCACCACACTACTGGATTACCATGTCAACATAACAAGCATAGATGAAGGGCAAAGAAAATCATTGTATCTATTTTGGATAATGTGCATGGCATGTTGTTCATATCATCAGCCACATCAGTAAGATAAAACAGGAGATGACAAGGTGCAAACGTGGGCTGCTTCACCACACACTGGATTATAGATCCACAAAAACAAGCATACATATAGGGAGTATTAAGTAATGTGCATGGTATGAATAAGGAATTTGGTTTTACAAGTAAAACTTAGAACTTACGGTTCTTACGAACATGCATTTTGGTAGAAACAGCAAACTAAACAGCAGTAAATGATAGGGAGTATGAGAAAATTAAACAGCAGTTGAGGATAAAGGCTTTAGAAGGACTGACTTACATTAACAGTTAACACCGGCTTTATAATGCCCTTCTCCATGTCAAGGGAAGGATAACTCAAGAATTTCAGCACAGAATCTTCTTCATAAGCATTGCCTGTACTCTACATTTTGTAGAGAGTAATTATAGATATGATAATACTGGAAGGGATAGAGGATAATGAAGATAAGATGCAGATTGATGCTACATAATCAACTACCAATCCCTGGAAGTACAAGCGTTACAGGACAAAATGTACTGACAAGAGCAATGGGCTACACTTCTGCACTGGCATTGTCTGTGTATTCTACTTGTTGGTAAGATTAAATATAGATCTGATCTTTTAGTAAATGGTGGGCGAGGGAGATAAGATGCAGAATGCTACAAATGAACCAATCCCTCTTCCCATAATACAAGAGTGTTTTGAACACTGGTGTACTATACAAAACGTTCTTATATTATGGGACGGAGGGAGTAGCTGTTAATGTAAGTACAGTGATAGACCACGTTCAGTCCTTACAAGAGGACTGCAGAGCTAAACCTCTTCAAAAGCATTGGGTTGATTCTAAATTTATGTAAGAGTCCATATGGATCTTATAATGTCCACCAAATGGACGATTACGAGGCTAACATGTGCAGTGATGCTACATAATCAAACATCTATGAAAGTAAGTATGGTCATACAGGGCAAGAGGTACTCACAAGAGCAATGCAGTGTGCAGTATAGTTGCGAGATTCTGTGGTCCCTTGAGAACGAATGTTCTTCTGCTAACAGTTTTCGTACAAGTGAGACATTAAGGCAAATGCAGAAATGTAGTTCAAATTGTGATGTGATATCATAGACAGTACCTTACGCTGCAGCCGAGACCAATGTGTAACAAGATTATTCCAGTCACCGTCGGATAAATGTAGCACCGGAGACTTTACAGAAATTTCGTTCAGAGGCTTGCCATCGAAGTGCGCTTGCCTCAGGTAGGAACGATACTTCATCAACGAGTGCTTGAAAAGCACAACCAACCCTTGCTCGTCATCACAATCCAGTTTCCTCGCCTATTTAAAAGAATGAAATCTTGTGTCTTCTGTCAGCAGAAACATATGCAGTAATGACCATGAATAACATTAGTACATTACTTACGCGTAAGTTGCGGAGGAAGACTGGAAATTGTTCTGTGTGTATAATCTTTCCATGAAGGAAAGATGCGCACAAAGTTCCTGACAACAACATAAGCTTCATCTTCTAAACTGGGAAGAAATGGAACAGGGGTCCTATTTGCTGCAATTGGGGCTCTCTCTGGTTCGAAAAGGGATTTGGCAACTGGATTTGGTGTACTCTTTGCTGGAATGGGGGTTTTGTCGTACAGCTGGTGCTATGTCAACTGGCATAATCATACTGTTTGCTGCAGTTGGGGTCTGCTGAGTTGGGGCATCAGAAATGACCAGTGTAGTAGGGCTAGAGTCTGCTAGAGTTGGGGTATTTTGTGGGTCAGGTGATATTGCAACTACACCTAATGGGCTATTTGATTTATCAGGTGCCACTACCTTTTCCAAATACTTTGCTTGTGCTCCTCCACGATCAGCAATCGCCCTCTTCCTTTTGAACGTCTGATACACAAGAACAGCATTTGAATGGATAAATATGGTATGATGACAGATGGAATATGTACTGAAAATGGATAGGCAGGGCGTATTCACATACACGATGTGTAAACTAAGCTAATGGCAGTTCAACAAAGTAGAAGCAATGCAAAGCATCAGTTGCAAGATATGTGCGAGCAATGTAACCTTGGAAAGTTAGAGCAAGTACCTTGATGGGTGAATAAGATAGGGCATCTTCCTCTGACTCCTCCACTAGGGAGCTACATTGACTTAGGTCTCCCTCTAGCTCAGAATCACTGTTAGGATCATATTCTGAGCATGAATCTGTAGGTGGAGAGTGTTTGCATTGCATTGCATCCAGACTTGATTTCAGTCCCTTAATGCCAAGTTTGACAGCCATGGCATTGTTCTGCTTTATTCTTTTCATGCGCGCAAGCTCATAATCATTATGATGCTGTTCAGAATCTGAGATTCATGAAAACATAAAAAGTAGTCAGATTATCTATGGAATGCATTGCGGTTTCAACTCGGAGAGTGTCTCCCTATAAACCCCTGCATATGCAAAGTTCACCTCCCCAACCGTGCTGACCAGACCACACACAGAGATACACACCCGAGCGGCGAACATGCATTTTCGAAACTAATTTAGGAACATTTAGCTGACCAATTAAACAACTCTGTTTTAATAATATCAGATTCGTATTTGAACAACTAAGCTTGTTTAGCTTGATGGGTGGAGCAGTGTTATTATGACACGAAGCATGTATTCTGATCGTATAGTGATCATAAAAGGGGGAAACTCTAAGCATATATTTTTTAGCAAAAGAGGGTTTCCCCTCTGATTTCTATTAAAGAAACCACCACGGAACCAACATGATCAATTAAACCCTAAGCATGATCAATTAAACCGTATTATGGCTGTGCCATGGCAGATTTGAAGCTGCAAACCGGAGAAATGATATTTAGCATCCATTGTTTGCTTCGAACTAAGAACTAAATTCTAAGAGCTGAAAAGAAAGTAGAGTAACCAAGTTAAGATCTATTTTCTGGTTGAGATCAAAAAGTTGAGGAGATATGAAGTACCACCTCTCTTGCGGCGCCGTGTAGGCATCGGGGGTGCGATGGCTGTCGGTGGCGTTGAAGCAGATCTGCGACGGTAGACGGGTGCATCGGGGGATAAGTCCCGTTGCGGTGGAAGAGAAGGTCGTGTGAGCGGCCCCGGCAAAGAGGACGACGCGCCGATGAAGCGAGAGGACGCGATGCAAGGCTATTGGTCCGTCGCCGTGGATGAGAAACGTCCATCTCTAGCAGTGGACGACGCGGTCTTGGTAGGCGCTCCGGCATGGTGGAGGACGGTGGCGATGGATGTGGTGGAGGACGGCGGCGATGGATGGGGTGGCGGACGGAGGCTGGTGTGGGAATGGGGTGTTCTAGCGCGAGGGTGTATGAATGGGAAAATGGAGGGAGAGGTACGGGGAACCATGTTTTTGGGACGCGCCTGTCTGAAATATGGGAAAGTTACGAACTTATCCCCCGTTTCAAATTTGGACGTCTCGTCGGTTGGGGATAGGACGGTAATCTCGCATCTCCCAAATATTTGCCGGTAACTATTTCGGGCGAGGAGAGGGTGTTTTGCCGCCCACGGTTGGCGCCCATGGTGTATGAACGGGGCTGACAGGTAGGGCGGTTGTGTCACGTCTGATGGAAGTTACACATCTGCCCCTATTTAAAATATTAGCCTACATCTATTTCGGACGAGGAGGGTGTTTTGCCGCCCACCGTGTATGAATGGGGAATGGAGGGAGAAACAGAGGTCTTTCGGACGAGCTTGAATCAAATGAGTTTTGCCGCCCATGTTTGACGCCCACCGTGTCGGAATGGGCTCAGAGGCGGTCGTGTCATGTCTAATTGAAGTTACTAACCTACCCCTATTTAGAGCAGTGGAAATCGGGCCGATGGATTGTCCGTGTAATGGGTAGACAGTAATTTCCATCTCCCAAACACTTGGCTTCGGGCAGCCGATGTGGGAGTGGACATTTTGCTGTTTCTTTCGAATTTTGGGACAATAAGCATCCACGTTTACCCTGGCAACTAAATTCGAATCCATTTTGTATTCCTATATGAATCTTTATAAATCATTCTATGTGTTTTTATATATCTTCAAAAGGACGACAAAGATGTATTCCACTGTCATATATGAATATGGTTTACAAATGCCGATACTCAAATTCAGAAACTAGAATCCAGTTTAAGGTGAATTCGAATATTTGGAACACTTCATGTCCAACTCAAATGTCACACGCAGCATAATGTGTACTCCCATTTAGATATGTACACAAGCGATGTATCAAGATTCAAATACCGAGTCAATCAACCAAGAATGTACGGAACTAACAGACATATAAACACTTATAGAGTATATGGATCAATAATATCAACTAACATACATAAGCCAGGCCGCTGTACTTTTTTTTGGCTACAACAACATCCTTTTTTAGCCAGCATCTTGGCCCTTTCCGATGCGTGCCACTTATGGTCCATCTATACTACTATTGCTGAATGCACATTCAGCCCGATTGGCATATTTGTAGGTCTGGCACAGCAATCCAAATGAAATGTCTCCGAGTCTTATCAATTAATACAGACTTGTGCTCAAATAAAATTACAAACAAAAAAACAAAAAAACAATTATTACATGATCTCTAAAACAAATGGTTTGATTGATTACATGAACAGACAACACAAAGGTTATTCAACTATGGAAAGAACATTTCACCTATGATTTACCAAGTAGGAATTTAATTTCCTTTTTTCCTTCAGGACCTTAACAATCTGGTCAGTCTCAGCTTGCTTCGTTTTGAAATCCACCAAATATTTAATGGTTGTCTTGAGTACTGCTTGTGATTGTGCTGTTTGCTTCCTCAACATGTCAACTTCATCTCTAAGTGCAGAAGCAGAATCTCTTTCTACCACTAGTTTAGCCTCTAGAGCATCAGCAGTTGGCAATTCATAATGCACGATTGGGCCGGTGCCACTGCTGTGGGATGATGCAACGTCCATGGGGACCTCGCTCTTTGATCTTGGGCTAACCTGTTTTGCCATTAAAGTTCTTGGATTCAGAAAAGTTGAAGTTAGCAAAACATCTCAACTGGGAGTTATAACAGCAAACCAGTTAAACAAACAAGGAATTAAAGAGTTTCAATTGGATGCTGAAAAGTAGTTATTAACATCATTGTAACCCGCTGTTGCAGCAGCAAAGCAGTTAAACAAACAAGTAGATATTTAAGTTAAGGCAAACAGGTAATTCTTAACAGTAAGTATCAAACACATAGATAGGCGCAGTCTACAATATGATTAACAGGCTGTGCCATTATGTAATCAGTAGCAAACTAAATTAAGCCAAGCAACGTAATTGAACAATTTTGCAATAAGTGGCTAACTAAAATTCCGAGAAGCAGGTAACTGAACTTACGCTAGTTCTTTGTACAGGCACACTGCAACTTCTTTTTCGCTTACAAGGTTGTACGAAGGAGTCCATGGCATCAATTGCTTGGATACGCAGTCCCAATACTTCTTTCTTCCCACACTGCATGGGTAAGTCGAATGGTTAATCTGGTAAGATGGTGCGTCCTTGATATGTTATATGAGGTGTAGTCAGACTAGTTGTAGCCAAACACATCACACTGGCTTTTACTGTATATTTCATGCGATTACTTTTGGCATATCGAGATCTAAGCAATCTACAATAGGATGAAAAGACTGGCATCCTTCACATTATTGGCGAACTCAGTTCATAGAAACAAGCAATTCAACCATTCTGTGGGTAAATCAAAAGCGCCACTGGAATATTTTTCACTATCCAATCATACACGCAAAAAGGGGCGACGCCACCATAGGGGCTGGTATGGGCGGCCGCCTCAGGTGGCTGGAAAGTGTGCACCTAGTTTGAGTCGTCCAGGTTGGCCCACGCTAGTTTTGTTCGTCCCAACGCACGAGCAGGCAATGTAAAAAATGAAGAAAAATGTTTCAATTTGGATGGGCCAATAACATAAGTGCAAGGCAGGCCCTATAGCAGGCTCGCGGCCCAAACGAGCGCCTCCCATATCGATCGACAGTAGGAAAAATCCCAATTCATTCGCTCCAGCCTCCAGTCTGGTTCGCTCCTAACCTAGCCGCCGCTGGACAGACCGACACAGCACTTCCTCGCGCCCTCGTTGGAGGGCGGTCGCCGGGCTTCAAGCGAACGGAAGGACAAGAAGATGAAGATCCAACCCTGGGTGTAGCCTGCGTGGGAGGCAGCGGCGGCAGCACGGGCATGGCATCGAGCTTGCGCAAACGGACAGTCGCAGCTTGCAAGAGTAGCATGCGCAACGAGCAGGTACATCACATCCCTGATTATATCTAATTCAACTCTTCAATTTCTGGCCAATAGTTAAACCTGACGGTGTTGTAAAACTGCTTGTATGTAGGGAATCTATGAGAAAATGAAACCAATTTCTACTTATTTTATAACTCCCCCAATCAATACTGAACTGACTGAATCTGATGTATCTAATCAAGTTTCCGGTGCAAACATACAAGCTCATGTTGTTCTTGAGCCTGAAGTGTCTAATGAACAGACTGCTAATGAAGGATTTGATGCAAACATTTTACATGCTCCTGGTGATGAACATATAGTGTCTAATGAGGGATCTAATGCAAGCATTTTGCAAGCTCATTGAAGGATTTAGTGTCTAATGATGATCTACTATGTTGAGAGAGACAGAGATTTGCAGGCATTGATGACAAGCAAATTATAGTGCATTTTCATAGCTTGAGGAAACGTCGAGGCCATCTACCAGAAAGTCCCCGTATCATGACAACATAGCATAAATACTTTTCTAATCTGTTGTTTGAAACTATTGGCATACTTGTGCAGGATAGATATATTGATATGCAGTTTGCGCACTGGTTATACGTGCAATTACACTTCGATATTTTCAGCCAGAGAACGAATAATTCAAGCAGGTACAGACCATGTTTGTAGTCCTTGTACACCATGTTGCATTTTGTGTTTTTTGGTGCTTGCATCATTTAGTGTTTATAATCTGAACTACTTTGGATCATTAGCTGGTTTTCAAAGTGCATGTAGCTTCACATTTCTCAAGTTATGTTGATTTCTGGAGTGCAAGTGCCTTCGTATTTTTTAAGTTAAATGTTCGCCCCTGGTAACTTGAATTCGTGGATCAGCCACTGCACACAAATCATACACGAATGCCAGTACGAATTAAATGAAATGCAGGGACTTACGCTAGCTCGTTGTACAGGCTCACTGCAGCTCTGCTTGCGCTTGGGATGTTCCATGTACAAGTCCATGTTACCACTTGCTTGGATGTGCAGGCCTTGTGCTCCTTGCATCCCCCTCTGCATTTTTGACACGGCGAATGGTTGATCAAATAAGAGGAATCGACCTTGATGTTGTACCGGAGGACAGATACTTACAAGGTTATACGGGTGTGCAGGATGTGTACCAGATCCCGTAGCGCCGTCATGCTTCGCTAAAATATGGATTTGCTTGTTTCAGATGATATCTCCAGAAGAAATAAGAGTTAAGGTCAGAGTTGCATAGGCGTGTAAGCTAAGAGAGCAGTGAAAGGATATCCAAACATCGTCGGAACAGTGCACAAGGGAGTGATGTGTGGATACCTAGTTCGGGCCGGCGTTTGGGCATGCTCGCCTAGCTAGAGTGCGGGTCACTTCAGAGCCGTTGAGGGTGATGCGCTGGCGTTGGCTGGCCGCGCACGGATGCAGATCTTGAGTGGCAGCGGAGCGCTACGATGCGGTGGACGAGACCGTTGGTGAAGCCCCAACGGCCTCGGGGGGCGGAGGTGCGACGATGTGCTCGGTGAAGTAGCCCCGGTGAGCTGGGAGACGGCGTCGGTGAAGCGCACCTGATGCGGTGGAACTCGGTGTCTGTGAGGCACGTCGGTTGCGGCGGCCGACGTTGTCGGTGGACCACCCGGTGCGGTGGACGAGGGCGTAGATGAGGTAGCTCCGGTGCGGTGGTGAAGCGCGACCGTCGTCTTCGTCGTCGTCGTCCGGCACAGAGGTGGGGAACGGTGGGGAAAGAGACGAGACGAGGGGCGATTCGAGGGTTGGCGGCGAATTAGGGATTTGAGCAATCTGGGCGCGGAAGGGGACGGTGGAGAAGAGAGATTTTGCAGGGCTGGAATTGGGGCCGCCAGATATTTCAATCCGAAACATGGAAGCGCGAACTTATATTGTCGTCGTCCTTTTTTGGGGAGGGGGTGGGTGGCTGGGTGCTACGCGTCCGTCCGACACACGCGACCACCCCGACAGGACTATGCTTCGGTGCCTTAAGGCACCTGCCTTTGTGTCCATGACATGTGGGCCCAACAGGTGGCTGGCCCACATGTCAGTGACCCAAAGGCAGTTGCCTTTAAGGCACCGAAGCAGCGTCCACCCGACACGACCCTGGTTTGCCTGGTGCGCCTACATTTGAGAATGCAAACGAATCTTCTTTCATTTGCAAACGATCTGTATGTATTACCATGCCCGTTTCCTTGCAATAATTAGTCATTAAACGAGATACTCCATCCGTTCACTTTTGTAAGTCGTTTCAGACAACTTAAAATGAACTGTTTTGCACATTGTCTGAAATGTCTTCAAGGTCTTATAAAAGTGAACAGAGGGAGTACTATAAATTAATTAATGAGGAGTTATTTGAAAAAAATCGAAACGGTACCCACGCTAACGTGGATTAGAGTGTGTGTCACATAATTAGTTATTTGAATTAGAGTGTGTGTCACGTAGTTAGTTATTTGAATTAGAGTGTGTGTCACGTAGCGATCTCCAATTCTAACGTGGATTTCGCATTTCACTGTATCCACACTATTTTTTAATACAAATTCATATGTATATGATGAACACCATGGTAGTAGAAAACTTTTGGATGGATTCAAACATATGACCTACAAAATAGCACAACAAACTGAGTCAATGTCAACTTTTCGAAACTTAGTATGGCACGAATTCGAAATAATTACCCGTATGCCTGGTCCTCGGTTCAAATCTTACAATGTACACCGAATTGAAACATCGATATTAAGTCTCGTACTATGTACATTCAAATGTTGTTTTTAGCCCCCCCCCCCCGCACAAACCCTACATACTTCTTGTATCAGTCAATCTTCCTCTCCTAACGACCTTAGGAAGCTATCGGTTTCCAACACACGTTCATTCTTTCTCTCCATCTTTCGATCTCTTAGTCTCTCAACTACACAACCCCTTTTTCCACTCTGTTACCAAATGTATTTACCTCACACACCCGCCATTGCACCCCATGCCGAGCTCTCTCTCTCCCCCCTCTCCCTCTCACCCTCTCGCGCTAAATACATGCATTGCCTATCTAGCCACCCAACCTCTCGTGCATGCGCACGCACGCACGTTGTATATCTAGGTCACTCCCTCGAGACTGTCTCACTCTTTCTTCCACACGGCGGGCCACACTCGCTCAATCTCGCTCTATTTATCTGAGTCTCGTTTAGCCTCGTTTTCTTTCACACACAAATGATATATCTCCCTGTTCGGGCCTCGATCGACACACTCTATACTCTCTCACGCAGATTGTCTATCTAGGTCAGTCCATCCAAGCCGCCACCACTCTTTCGACCTCATGGTGGGCCACGCTCACTCAATCTCTCTCTCTCTCTATGTCTCGATTGACCTCGCTCTTTCTCGGACAAAAACGATATATCACCATGTTGAGCCCAATTCGATCTATTCAGATTGTATACTCTCTCACGCACATCGTCTATCTAGGTCACTCTCTCCAACCCGTCTCACTCTTTCGATCGCACGGCGACCCTATGTGATCAGTTGACCTTACTTCCTCTCACGCACAAAATATATCTACACGTCTGTGACTGGATCATCTCTCAAGCTATATCTTACAACCCTCACCCTTGCCAAAAAGCTCAATCGGACAATATCTCTCCAGAGCATATATATTTGTTCAATGAATGTCAGACCACACTCACTTTGTCTCTCTATCTATATGTCTCTCGATTGACCTCGCTTTCTCACACCGTATCTTCCACGTGTTGAAGCTACTACCTCTCCATCCCTCGCAAAGCCGAAGATATTTACCTTGTGAGGGGCACTCCAACCTTGGATTAATTTGTGTAGGCATTTATTTCGGTCGGTTTAGATCATATTTTCGTAGCATTCGGCCCACAACTACCCCAATCACCGTAGCGGGTAATTAAGCTACGGAGAGCACCTAATATGAGCACCGGGGAGCCGTTGGATCGAAGATGCAGCGGCACACACAAGGCCTGAATGTTTTATTTGCAAAAAAACCTTTGGAGAGTTTGGAAATTGCGCATAATTACAAAGACTACTCCCAAGCCATTGGATCTCACTTCCAACGGTGTAAAAACTCGTATCACCATAGTATCTAAGCTGTGGGGTGGATGTGATATTCTATGCCGCAGTCATTTTTGTTCGTAAACTTGCAAAAAACGTGTAACTTGTGCCATTACTTGTCTAACCGCGCAAAGTGTTTGTTCAAAAAAACCATCCTACACTGAAATATCGGAACAACACACGGGGGTCCCACTTGTCATTAATCAAATTTGGACCTAAAACTAACAAATCTGAAAGACGAGATTCGAACTGGCAACCTGGACTACAAAGCGTAAGTCGATAGCCTGAAAAAACAAACGGTTGTTGGCTTTGTCCCATAACTTGATTTTATACAGTACTTGCATTGAGTAGAGTAGAGGGAGTGCCTCGTCAACACGTGCATGACCGTTATCTCACTTACTGGTGGGTCCCAGGTCTGTGATCTCAATCTCTCTTCTCTCCATCGTCTAACCTTTGCACGGGCACACACGAAGAGCGGCGCTAGCTTGCCGTGGTGTTATTACAACTAAAAAAACTTGGAAAATAGAAGAATCGCCTAGAACAAGAGACATTGTGGCTGGTCGAGATGGAGCTAACCACATCTATCCTCCGTGCCACGTTTGCATGATGAAGCTGTGTGGCTAGTGGGGTGTTTTCAACCGACTGGCTGGGTGCCGAGGTCGAACCATAGGTACTCTACTACGTCTGATACAATATATTTTTACACGCACATTTTTCCTCCGTGCCGAGACATGGCACACCCTACCACGCGGTTTCGGGGTCCTCCCGGGTGGTGCACGCATATATTCTTCCTGACGTGGGATGCCCTACCACGCGTTTTCTGGGTCGTCCTCGGTCGTAGCGCCGAAACAAGTAAATTAGTCATCAAATCACGAAAGACCACCTTTCCCGCCGAGTACATCAGTGAAGCACGGTGGCTAGCTAGTTGGGCTAGTTCGACTGATTAGCTAGGCCGCCGCCACATTTGTTTTTTCACCCCTTTTATTATCTACTTGCCGCCAGGTAAATTTAAATATCCACCGCGGCGTTGCTCTGGTGTTTGGGTGCGGCAGGATTTTTAATTTTTTGATTGACGGGAGCAGGCGCGGCAGCAACTAGTCACGATGACTCCGCCTGTACCCACTGCTCCCTGATGTGAGAAGTCGTCGACTGGTGTTCTACCGTGGTGAAAACCAAAATATTCCCTGCTCCCTCCGCCTCCCCGTAGATTGCATTGCCTTTCAGCCATTTCGCCCCCTTTGCTTCCTCTCCCCATTGCTTCTACCTGGTGCCATGGCGGCGCAGCAGATCACGGAGTCGGAGGTGAGGCTCCTGACACGGGAGCTCCATGCCAAGGATGCGGAGCTCAGGGCCAAGGACGTGGAGCTCCGTGAGCTCAAGGAGGAGAGGAGTGCCATGATCCTCCGCTACGTGCGGGAGTTCACGGAGCTTCAAAAGCGGCAGGCGTCCACCACAAAGATGCTCGAGGCGTCGGCGGCGTTGCTGCAGAAAGCGAGAGATACGATAGGCCATCAGGGGAGCCAGCTGGAGCGCGAGCGGGCCGATCGTGACAAGGTCCAGGATCGCCTCAGCCACTTGTTGAACCAAGTTGCCACGCACGTGTTGCGGCTGCGCGATGCCTACCATCGTGCTAGCGTGACGATGCCGGCCATCAGGCTAAACCCTCTGCATGGGCATGTCCATGTCTCGACGCAACATGACCGTTGGATCAAACTCAGACAGTGCAGATCAGTCACTGTAGCACAAAGCGTGTGGGTGTGTTTGGTTGCATTCTCATCTCAATATAGTTGTTTCCTCTTCGTGTATTTTTGTCAACCTACTAGTGTGGACTCATGCACCCTTCATGCACTCTACCAAACACCCAAAAGTGGGTCGAGAAGGGAACTTTTGCTCCCATCCCGTGCACCCTTCATACACCCTACCTAACACTATTCGTGCTTCATGTGGTTCATGTTTCGTGGAGTACTGTAGCACCGTACTCTCCGTGCGCTGTGGACCTAGTTTTGTTATGTCAGGACCCTGATTCCAAGTCACATCGATCTAGCTGGTAACACCTCATATCACTTTGCAGCCTCACGCACGGTATTCCCACGGGTGTCACCTTACCATGCCCCAGGACCGTTTGCGCCTTTTGGCTCACATATATGATAGTGTCGCTAGCATCCATATGACAGAGAACTCGGGCCGACAAGGCTAGTCGTGAACCCAAAGCGGCACTAACCCATGGGGACAGGCATACATGAATCAACTTCGAGCATGTCGGTCAGCAGCGTGTGAATCCGGGCTGTAGCACTGGGCTAACAGGACTCCGGTAACCCGGGCTGTAGCAGGCTAGGCAGGACTCCGTATGTCACCGCGTGACATTTCCCTAAAGGAACAGACACAGGAACAAAGTGAAACACATGCCGGCCAGTCAAGTGTCCTGAGCTGTAGTGTTGGGCTAGCAGGACTCCGGTGAACCGGGCTGTAGCGGACTACTATGGCTCATGGAAGCACAAGACTACATTTCCCCATAAGAGAGGCTACCAAGGATAAACCACTAGGTTGTCGGATCCCACACATACCAAGCATTTCAATCATACACACAATATGCTCGATATGTGCAAATACAACATGGCATCACAACATAACTCTACGACTCAAAGTATTTATTCATTAGGCTCCGAGGAGCGAGATATTACCAACATGGGTCTCATGACCCAACATACAGAGCATACAAGCAACAAGCACATGCGGAAGCTTAACTTGTCTGAGTACAGACAACTACAAATGAAGAAGGCTCAGAAACCTGACTATCTACAAGACCCTCCCAAGGGTACAAGATCGTAGCTGAGGTAACAGGCTAAACGTCGAAGTCCACGCGGAACTACTAGCGAGACTGGAGTCTCTCTGCAAAACATAAATTAAGCAAACGTGAGTACAAATGTACCCAGCAAGACTTACATCAGAACTAACTACATATGCATCGGTATCAACAAAGGGGGTGGTGGAGTTTAACTGCAGCAAGCCAGCTTTGACTCAGTGGCTAACCTGAACTACGACTGCAAGTAACTCTTTTGAGGTGGCGCACACGAGTCCACAAATTCACCATACCAATACACCACTATGGATCCACTCCCGTCTCCATGCGAGAACGCCATCCATAGCACTCACGCTTATCTTGCGAGTTTTAGAGTATCCACTTTCACTTGTCTATGAACTATGCAAGGGATCCAAGTTTCCATATCCGAGGAATCCGGCTATTCGAATAGATAATGATAACCCTGCAGGGGTATACTTCTTCACACACGCTCTCACCACTTATCGCCCTGTACAAGTCATGTACCTCGGCAACCTTCAAGTGGAAGCCAGGCGAGGGAGTCGGCCACGACCTGACTAACCAACAAGTCTCTAGTCCAGGTTTATCGCCTATTCAGGTTCCATCCGCAAGTAGATCCGGCCGGGGTGTCGCTCACGGCCCCAAACGATGTGTGCAGGGTTCCCAAGCCCACCATCCGGGTGCCACTTGGTACACCGTGCCACTGTGCCTAGTCTGTCCCAAGCCCACCTGTACCGGGTGCCACTTGGTAGACTACTAACACTACCTACAAACACCAGAAACTAGTTGCAACTCCTGGACAGAGATTGAGTTGATTATTAAGCCGAGAGGGGCCGAGTTACCGAAACCCAATGTGTGGTAGTAACTGTTCATGGATCACAAACACAGAACTCAGTTCCTGAGGATGGCTGCAATGAGACAACCCACCATGTACTCCTACATGGCCTCTCACCGCTACCTTTACCAAATCATGTTCACACACTTAGCTCTCAACGGTAGGACATGTTCAGCACATTCCAATTCATTCCCGATGAATCAGACCGGACTCAACTCTAAGCAGTAGCAGGCATGACAACAAGCATGAATGAGTAGGCACATCAGGGCTCAAACAATTCCTACTCATGCTAGTGGGTTTCATCTATTTATTGTGGCAATGACAGGTCATGTAGAGGAAAGGAGTTCAGCTACCGCAGCATGTAACAGTTGAAACGGTGTTGTCCTAATGCAGTAAAAGAGAGTAGGAGCGAGAGAGTGGGATCATATCGGAATGAACAAGGGGGGTTTTGCTTGCCTGGCACTTCTGAAGATAATATAGTTCTTCATCGGTGTCATCGAACTCATCGTCGGAACGTCGTCTACCGAGAGGGTACAAATACCGGCAATAGAGAAGAAATACAATCAATGCAATGCAACAGTATGATGCATGAATGTGACATGGCAATAATGTTATGATTTGAGCTAATGCATCTAGCTATGATTTAAATGAAGTTGGTTTGAATACATGATTCAAATTCCAACTCCATATATGATTATTTAAATGCCCTCTATTTGTTTTGTCCAAAACAGAGGACAAATATTGTTCAAACATGCATGAAAATGGTACAGATGGATTCCTTGAATTTTTTTGATAATTTTTCATATATAAATTATTTCATTTGGAGTTACGGTTGATTTTCTATGATTTTTAGAAGTTTCAACTATTTTCTGGAATTTTCTGAATTATTTTAAATCCAGAAAATGATTAACTGCGTCAGGGTGACGTCAGCATTGACCAAAGTCAAAACTGACCCATGGGGCCTACCTGTCATCGAGTCAGTTAACTAACAGGGCTAATTAACCTAAACGAAACCTGTTAGTAGGGCTGGGCCCACTTGTCAGTGACCAGGGTTAGTTAAGCATGTGATTTACCCTAAACTAATGAAGCCACGTCACCTAATCCAGGGTTAACCGCCGGCGACCGCAGCCGACGACGGTGGCACGCCGGTGATGCTCGGGCTCGCGCTACAGGTGGTGGTTTGCGGCGGGGTTTGGCTCTACGCGAAGAGCACGCTCGCGCGCTTCCAACGTAGGAAGCAGCGGTGGCTGGGGTGCACGAAAACGACGCCGACGGCGAGAAGCGCGGCGGCCGGATTTCGGTCAAGCTCGGGGTCGGCGTTGTGGTGCACTGCAGGAGACGCCGGTGGGTGGGTTAGCTTCCTGGGAGTTCCAGGAACGCGTTGAGGTGCTCGGGCACGAGCTCGGCTAGCGGTAGCCACGGTGGCGTCATGGCCGGCGGTAGAAGCTTGTGGCCATGGCGGGAGGCAGCTAGGCACGGGAACGGAGGGGGCGAGAAAAGGGAGAAGATCAGGAGCTCACAGGGAAGTAGCATAGTAGGTCAGCGGGCCCGGGGACGCGCTAGTTGCTGCGAATCGATCGACGGCGGCCGTCAGGGCAGACGAGGAAAACGGCGACAGTGACGAGGCTGCAGGGCATCCACGGTCCCCAGCTTCAGCTCGGAGATGAAATGCTCGACGGCGGACCTTCCGAGCACAGTGGGTGGGCACATGGACGCCGATGGGCGTGACATCGGCAAGCGGCGGCGACGAGCTCGTTCGGCTGGGCGAGGGAGAGGGAAATCGAGGGGAAGGGATGGGGACGAGAGAGAGTGAGAGAGAGCCAGGGAGGGTCGCGTGGCGCTCGTCCAGACGCGTCGGGGAGGGGCAGGCAGGCAAGCTGCTGTCGGCATGGCGCGCTCGCGCCGTGCGTTGCTTCCCCTCTGCCTTCTGGCGAGAGGAGGAAGACAACTGGCAGGGGAGGTGGGCTGCTGGGCTGCACAGTAACGGCCGGCTAGGTGGGCTGCAGGTAAGTCAGGTGAGTTTATACTCTGTTTTATAATTATGTTTTCTTTTCTTTTTATTTAATCATTTTGCCACTGATTCAAATTCAAAAGAATTTGAAAACAGTGACAAAACCCTTTGAGTAATTTTATGTTGCTAGATGGACTTTTCCAACAGCACATAAAACATTTCAAAGTTAATTGAAAATATATCCCATATATTATGAATATAATTCCAAATTCAAATACAATAATGATTTAAATTCAGTGCCAAAATAATTCCTTAAAAATGTTCAATATTTTTGGTTTGGATACAAACCCTTGCCAAAATTATCAAACATTAATGAAGGCCATTTTGGTTTCACTAAATGCAAGCTTAAGGGTTCTTGTCCTTTTTTTATTTAAGTTTTTGAGGCTTCCACTTTCCTCAATTCAAGTTTCAGAAATTTAGACATGATGCAGGATGCTTATGAAACTAATTGCAATCAAATTCTAGGGCTGTGACAACTCACCCCCACTAAACAAGAATCTTGCCCCGAGATTCAAGACGTGAGGTAAGAAGACAGAGGGGACACAAAGCTAACACCATCTTCATGATCCGATTGCCCTCCTCGAAGATGTTGATTCATTTCTCCAATTGATCTTGATGTCTTTGCGTCTGAGCTCTTCATCCAACACGATGACGGCGGAAGGAAACTCTACAGGAAACGATCTTCTCAAAGATCGAGCAACTCAAGATCAACTCATAGAGTGAGACGTTAAAACATCTCTTGGGCTGAGACACAAAACACACATCGAGAGAGATGGGAGGTAATAGATGACAGGGGTTCAAATTTGTAGGCAACAATTCCACACTGGAGTAGGATGGTGCATGGTTTCAAAGTAGCGAGGAAGTAATTGCCATGATTCCATAACGGGACACCTTAGGGAAAGGTGTCTTGTAGAGCATTTCCCTTAAGTGGCAAAAAGAGTTACTTTTGATACAAAGATCATTGAAACTCTTTATACCAGCCTGAGGTAATCACAATCGATCGTTGGAAGGGGTTCTAAAGAATGGCATACTCCGACTAGGATGGATGATGTGGACTACCTTGTTGAAGACAACACAAGGGATGATTTTTCTTGTGCGTGCTCTCAAGAACTTGAGCATTTCCATATTCATCAAGGTTCTACCAACATCCGTGCCGAGGATCCTGGCAACACATCCTACTACCATGATGAATAGTGATGGTCAATGCAGATACAAAGGAAGATAACACTTTCTCAGATTTCACCTTAGCAAGGCCAAGGGGACAGAAACTGGATAATCGACCAAGAGACATTTAGCACTCCGCTTCTAATGTTCTCCTTGACGTGCTAGCGCAACCCACTTATTAAAATGGTTTGGTACCTAGGACATCAAGTAAAAGGTCAGACTTCGGGAGCACAAAAATCCATAAGGAACAACTATTGGAGTAATCCCTACGAAATCCTTATGGGGAGGTGGCCAACTTCTTCAATCAAGATACTACAATAATAGGTCTTCCAGCTGGGTGTGTCAGCCACAACATCCACTTTACCGGGTTACAGAGGAACCAATATTATAGCTCTTGGAAGACGTTCCAACCATCATATTTGCCTGAGATTCAAATTTGGTTGGTAACAGGATAATTCAGACAATGTGTCTGGAAAGAAAGTTTGCAACACAAATCGACGAGATGACGTTGCAAGATTCTTGGAAATGAACTACGATCGTAAGCCCCAAAACATGAGCCGTTTCTGCTACATACATGTGAACACACTGTTCCAGACAAGCATGACCACGTAGTAGTCTTATAATAAAACACTACCGAGTTCAGGTGGGGAACCATCAATGAGGATATCGGAGTCTTGTGCATGATCTAGAATTAACACAAAATACTCCTTTTCCTTGAGCAAATCAATCAGTGGCTTGGTGTGCTAGGGAATACATATGGAGTGGAGGTAATTAATCTACCAACCCATAGAATACATTTGCACCTGCATAAATGACTTGGGATGGTACCAGTGGAAATAGAAACAAACCTTTCTCAAATTCATGGCGGCAACTTACACCTAATGCACGTGAACTTGGAGAAAGTCACTTCTGTCATCCAAACATATGCTTCATGAACGGAACATGAAGGCATTGTTTACAAAGTTTCCAACACTAGCTTAATGTTTAACACGAATCATGGGGGAGACAAGATGCTGCTGATGGGCCCAATAGCAACTCATCGGAATTTCCATATCACTGGACTTCCACCATCATGTGAACATGGTGATAGCATTGGTCAGACCAAAAGATGTAATAGTGTATGCTCGAGGGATGAACCACGAGTAAGACAACATTACGAACATCGTTGGTTCTGATTTGACTTGAGGATAGCCCATACTCAAGTCAAAGTTTTGACAAGACAGATAGATCCAACAACTGATCATGAGGACCAATCGATGAAGATACCATCTTTCTTCAACACACGCACAACACAGAAGGATATCCCTTTAGAGATGAACTAAGCGGGACAAGCTTTCATCTTCCAACTCTCCAAGTTGTTCTCTAGCTCAACCAACTAGCTCAGGGATATCCTACACAGGTTCTTGGAGAAGGGTGGTTTATAAGAAAACCAACTTGATCACGAACTCAACATAGCGGTCAGGTGACAACCTGGTAACACTTTTGAGAAGACATTCGGAAAATCACGAACCACCGATATGTTATTAAGCTCGGGAATAATCCTGCTTCTCAAGGCAAGACCACATGATCATAAGAGCAAGGGATTCAATCCTAACACAAAGAACAAAGAGTGCACCGGAAATAAGGACTAGGTAGCACGATCAATCTTAGGATGATTCAATAACCAACACGCTAAGAATGAGAGTATTGTCCATTAACTACCAAGCAACGGAGTTGCTAGGAGTATTGATTTCGCACATCACAGTACACTTGCCGGCACTCCGGTTACAATAACACGGAACCGAGGAATGAACAATGATGGCAAGAAGTATTACTGCGTCAAGAATTCATAAGAGGTGGTGCAATTCTCATGACACTCCTGACATAAAGATGGTAACACTCCAAGGTAGAGCAAAGAAAAAGCTGGATTGGCATTTTGATCTGCGGAATACAATTGTTTTGACCCAATCCTAGATATGGACGAGGTTCTGGAGTTTGTTTCTCCTAGTCATTCTGGAATAGGATGGCTTGACGGACCACAAGAATAATAAGCATCGATAACACGGATGCACAATTACTCTTGATCAACAATTGACAGACGAAGGTCGGATAACAGCTAAAGAGGGACAACTCAAAGGAACATATATCTTTCTGAGTTGTAGATGCATAAATTAGCATGTCGAACGAGTTCAACATAATTCTTCCGGATAACCCATGCAGAAGGGTAGAACTAGCAGAGTCACAATATAGAATCAAGAACTCATCAAGAGCTCTGGTCGTGATATTTGGTTCAAGAACTTCTGCCATATTGGTTCATGGTACTGGAAGAATGATGTACCACGAACCTCGAGGTCTATCACAAGGTTTACTAATGTCCTAAGGAACTAGCAAACACTATCAACATGAAGCAAGTAGGGTGAGTCTCGGGTTCAAAACCCAGGAATAGAATGCCTACTAACTAAATGGCATCATGGGATGCTTTCCAGAATGGTGGCCAGAATCATCATGCTGGGAACACAAAACATGGCTAGATTACATGGTGATCCTCTAAGACACCTAGGGTCATAATAATAATTCCAACATATATGTCGAGGCAATGGAATACCTTAACTCACAATTAGTGTGATTAACCTGGCCTAGAGGAACATCGAAAACCAGAGGGAAAGGATTTTGCAAATGCATCAGATTGTTTGGAAACCTGGGACGACTCGGACAGCATAACGGCTGTAAATGCTCAAAAAGTTTTGAGACATCCTGCAAATTGGTGGCATAACCACTCAGAAGCACAATATCAAGGTTCCGAGACCAACTATGAACACACGGAAGTAGTAGGAACTGAACTAAGGCTTAAACTCAACATTCCTAGGCAACTACGGTTTAGTAACACGTCATCCTGAGAGATAGAAGAGAATCCTAGTTCTTAATCCCCGTAGAAGAGAAGAGGATGACTCAGATTAGAAGGTCATAGGGTAAAGGAGTAAAAAGAGCCTTACGTTCCCTTCCACAATCAATTCCCTTACATAACTAAAGCATTTCTAGACACGACTTCGACTAGCTTGGCTTGGTAAACCTACAGGCAGTCAGGCTCTGATACCAAAGCTGTCAGGGCCCCGATTCCAAGTCATATCGATCTAGCTGGTAACACCTCATATCACTTTGCAGCCTCACGCACGCTATTCCCACGGGTGTCGCCTTACCATGCCCCGGGACCGTTTGCGCCTTTTGGCTCACATATATGATAGTGTCGCTAGCATCCATATGACAGAGAACTCGGGCCGACATGGCTAGTCGTGAACCCAAAGCGGCACTAACCCATGGGGACAGGCATACATGAATCAACTTCGAGCATGTCGGTCAGCAGCGTGTGAATCCGGGCTGTAGCACTGGGCTAACAGGACTCCGGTAACCCGGGCTATAGCACGCTAGGCAGGACTCCGTATGTCACCACGTGACATTTCCCCGAAGGAACAGACACAGGAACGAAGTGAAACACATGCCGGCCAGTCAAGTGTCCTGAGCAGTAGTGCTGGGCTAGCAGGACTCCGGTGAACCAGGCTGCGGACTACTATGGCTCATGGAAGCACAAGACTACATTTCCCCATAAGAGAGGCTACCAAGGATAAACCACTAGGTTGTCGGATCCCACACATACCAAGCATTTCAATCATACACACAATATGCTCGATATGTGCAAATACAACATGGCATCACAACATAACTCTACGACTCAAAGTATTTATTCATTAGGCTCCGAGGAGCGAGATATTACCAACATGGGTCTCATGACCCAACATACAGAGCATACAAGCAACAAGCACATGCGGAAGCTTAACTTGTCTGAGTACAGACAACTACAAATGAAGAAGGAGCTCAGAAACCTGACTATCTTACCAAGACCCTGCCGACGGGAAGATCGTGTAGCAGCTTGAGGTGGTATCAGGCCAAAACGTTCGAAGTCCACGCGGAAGCTACTAGCGAGACTGGGAAGGTCTCCTCTTGCAAAACATTATTAAAGACAAACGTGAGTACAAATGTTAACCCCCTAGCAAGACTTATACATCAGAAACTATATACATATGCATCGGTTATCAACAAAGGGGGGTGGTGGTGGAGTTTTAACTGCAGCAAGCCAGCTTTTGACTTCAGTGGCTTAACCTGAACTACGACTGGCAAGTAACTCTTTTGAGGGTGGCGCACCACGAGTCCACAAAAATCACCATACTCCACTATGGATCCGCTCCCGTCTCTGCTGCAGAACGCCATCCATAGCACTCACGCTTATCTTGGCGAGTTTTAGAGGATCCACTTTTCACTTGTCTAATGAACTATGCAAGGGGTCCAAGTTTTCCATATCCGAGGGAATCCCGCTATTTCGAATAGATAATGGATAACCCTGCAGGGGTTGACTTCTTCACACACGCTCTCACCACTTATCGCCCTGTACAAGTCATGTACCTCGGCAACCTTCAAGTGGAAGCCAGGCGAGGGAGTCGGCCACGACCTGACTAACCAACAAGTCTCTAGTCCAGGTTTATCGCCTATTCGGGTTCCATCCGCAAGGAGATCCGGCCGGGGTGTCGCTCACGGCCCCAAATGATGTGTGCAGGGTTCCCAAGCCCACCATCCGGGTGCCACTTGGTACACCGTGCCACTGTGCCTAGTCTGTCCCAAGCCCACCTGTACCGGGTGCC
Organism: Triticum urartu; assembly: GCF_003073215.2. Taxonomy (NCBI): domain Eukaryota; kingdom Viridiplantae; phylum Streptophyta; class Magnoliopsida; order Poales; family Poaceae; genus Triticum; species Triticum urartu. Next base: position 473,312,471 of record NC_053026.1, read on the forward strand.
ACTTGGTAGACTACTAACACTACCTACAAACACCAGAAACTAGTTGCAACTCCTGGACAGAGATCGAGTTGATTAATAAGCCGAGAGGGGCAGAGTTACCGGAACCCAATGTGTGGTAGTAATTGTTCATGGATCACAAACACAGAACTCAGTCCATGAGGATGGCTGCAATGAGACAACCCACCATGTACTCCTACATGGCCTCTCACCGCTACCTTTACCAAATCGTGTTCACACACTTAGCTCTCAATGGTAGGACATGTTCACCACATTCCAATTCATTCCCGATGAATCAGACCGGACTCAATTCTAAGCAGTAGCAGGCATGACAACAAGCATGAATGAGTAGGCACATCAAGGCTCAAACAATTCCTACTCATGCTAGTGGGTTTCATCTATTTATTGTGGCAATGACAGGTCATGCAGAGGAAAGGGGTTCAGCTACCGCAGCATGTAACAGTTGAAACGGTGTTGTCCTAATGCAGTAAAAGAGAGCAGGAGCAAGAGAGTGGGATCATATCAGAATGAACAAGGGGGGTTTTGCTTGCCTGGCACTTCTAAAGATAATATAGTTCTTCATCGGTGTCATCGAACTCATCGTCGGAACGTCGTCTACCGAGAGGGTACAAATAGCGGCAACAGAGAAGAAATACAATCAATGCAATGCAACAGTATGATGCATGAATGTGACATGGCAATAATGTTATGATTTGAGCTAATGCATCTAGCTATGATTTAAATGAAGTTGGTTTGAATACATGATTCAAATTCCAACTCCATATATGATTATTTAAATGCCCTTTATTTGTTTTGTCCAAAACAGAGGACAAATATTGTTCAGACATGCATGAAAATGGTACAGATGGATTCCTTGAATTTTTCTAATAATTTTTCATATATAAATTGTTTCATTTGGAGTTACGGTTGATTTTCTATAATTTTTAGAAGTTTTAACTATTTTCTGGAATTTTCTGAATTATTTTAAATCCAGAAAATGATTAACTGCGTCACGGTGACGTCAGCATTGACCAAAGTCAAAGCTGACCCATGGGGCCTACCTGTCATCGAGTCAGTTAACTAACAGGGCTAATTAACCTAAACGAAACCTGTTAGTAGGGCTGGGCCCACTTGTCAGTGACCAGGGTTAGTTAAGCATGTGATTAACCCTAAACTAATGAAGCCACGTCATCTAATCCGGGGTTAACCGCCAGTGACCACAGCCGACGGCGGCGGCACGCCGGAGATGCTCGGGCTCACGCTACAGGCGGTGGTTTGCGGCGGGGTTTGGCTCTACGCGAAGAGCATGCTCGCACGCTCGATCGGCGGCCGTCGGGGCAGACTAGGAAAATGGCGACAGTGACGAGGCTGCAGGGCATCCATGGTCCCCAGCTTCAGCTCGGAGATGAAATGCTCGACGGCGGACCTTCCGAGCACGATGGGTGGGCACATGGACGCCGGTGGGCGCGACATCGGCAAGCGGCGGCGACGAGCTCGTTCGGCTGGGCAAGGGAGAGGGAAATCCAGGGGAAGGGATGGGGACGAGAGAGAGGGAGAGAGAGAGAACCGGGGAGGGTCGCGTGGCGCTCGTCCAGACGCGTCGGGGAGGGGCAGGCAGGCAAGCTGCTGTCGGTGTGGCGCGCTCGCGCCATGCGTTGCTTCCCCTCTGCCTTCTGGCGAGAGGAGGAAGACAACTGGCAGGGGAGGTGGGCTGCTGGGCTGCACAGTAACGGCCGGCTAGGTGGGCTACAGGTAAGTCAGGTGAGTTTATACTCTGTTTTATAATTCTGTTTTGTTTTCTTTTTATTTAATCATTTTGCCACTGATTCAAATTCAAAAGAATTTCAAAACAGTGACAAAACCCTTTGAGTAATTTTATGTTGCTAGATGGACTTTTCCAACAACACATAAAACATTTCGAAGTTAATTGAAAATATATCCCATATATTATGAATATAATTCCAAATTCAAATACAATAATGATTTAAATTCAGTGCCAAAATAATTCCTTAAAAATGTTCAATATTTTTGGTTTGGATACAAACCCTTGCCAAAATTATCAAACATTAATGAAGGCCATTTTGGTTTCACTGAATGCAAGATTAAGGGTTCTTGCCCTTTTTTTATTTAAGTTTTTGAGGCTTCCACTTTCCTCAATTCAAGTTTCAGAAATTTAGACATGATGCAGGATGCTTATGAAACTAATTGCAATCAAATTCTAGGGCTGTGACATGTTAACATTGATCTCACCGTCCATTCTCAACCGGACAGTCAAAAAAGCGGTACTATGTTACATATAGGAGTAGTTGACATGCGCACAACATCATTTGTTATCGTCATATCTTACTACACTAGCAACAAGATTGTGTAGTACTGACGTATGAACCACTGCACATGCCTAGTAGTAGGAGCACTGTGTATGTTCAAGTGGCTGCCGTGTTTCGCACTCCTCCGTCATAGGAGTGGAAACGCTTGCTGTAATCATTTTTTTCTTCTGAAAAACAGTGGACACGCTCTACCGTGCGGATCCTCCTCGAGCCATGCACTAAATTACTCACTTTCGCCGACGTGTGGGACAGCCAGCATCGGGGTCCACCAGCCATGCACTAAATTACTCCGTAGTAGAGTGACGGTAGACTACCCCGATCGAAGCGCCGCAGTAATGCCCAATGAGCCGTCAAATCACAAAACCCCCTCCTTTCCAGCAGTAAGTTGGATGGATGAAGCAACCATCATTTCACTCTTCTCTCTCAGCTTCGTCTCTACCCAACCCTCGCTTTTGCCTCATCTTTTTCCTCATTTCTTCAAGAAAACCCCGACCTGCTTCTACCATTGTTCTTCTCTCCCAAAGAAGGAAAGGTGAGCGCATCAATGGTGTTGATTCTGGCGAAGGCCCGGTCTTGCAACCCCGAGACTGATCCTATAACTCCCTCTCTTTTCTTCTTTTGGGTTTGTGATTATGGTTTCTTTTCTTTTATTTCTATTTGACAGTTTCTTGATGGACGCTGGAGCACCGGCCGAAGTGATGTCTATGGCTCCGGCCAAAACCGTCGAGGCTCATGGTACGAAGAAGCGCAAGCACCCCGCCGAGACTACCGCAGACAAGCTCAAAGCCATCACCCTGTCCAAGCCCCCCTCTCCGGGATCCCTCATTAAGCAAGTCCAGGTAATATCTCTTCTTGATGATCTATTTCTCGATCTTGATCGTGTTTTTTCATCTAACATGCAGTACTAGTACTAGTAGTACAACTTTCTGGGTGATCTTGCATGTGATTTTTGTGTGCGAAATGACGGTTCTAAATTCCTGTTTTGACCAAAACATGCGAGAGGTTGACACTGATTTCTTATAGATTACTTTCAACTACTCCCTCTGTCCCAAATTTCTTGTCTTAGATTTGTCTAGATACGGATGTATCTAATACTAAAATGTGACTTGATACATCCGTATCTAGACAAATCTAAGACAAGAATTTTGGGACGGAGGGAGTACTTTATGAACATCAATGCTACCTTTTAAGAGGGTATATTTGCCTCAGTAACTTGTGTTATGGATATTGCATGTAATCCCTCTGCTCTCATGCCTTTGAAGACATGTTCTAGTGTCTTTGTTCACTCATTTCTGTGCGTATATGTAGTCATATATGGAGTATAATATCGAAAATCATCTTATATTTCTGAACGGAAGTAGTAATAAAATATGGTTTTTGTTTGAATTAGAACCAGGTCCGCGGTGGAGATGAAGTTCTCAAAGTCATGTCATGTGAACTGGAAGACCTGATGATGAGTTCTACTGCTGAACTATCCAGCTGCTGTGTCCTTTTCGCCACGTGTCCTGAACTAGTGATTTCCTGTAGCATTGTTGTCAGGCGTGTTCTCGAGGCTGTACTTGACCACAACAATTTCCTGGCTGTGCCTTCGATTACGAAGGGTGTGGTTCTTGTAAAGCTTCCCAACAAATCTGATGCGGCCTGTCTTCATCATCATGTTTATGAGTGGAAAGACCACTCTGTTAGGTTCTCCAAGGTTGACAAGATGGTGATGGTGCATGTAGACATCTCACACGAAGTCCATGACCTAGTCAGTTATGCGGGGTTCATCCCGTAGGTCGGTGGCAAAAAATAGTCTGCAGAGTTTAGTTAGTGCAACTTTGCTTGTCTGTAGTAAGTACTATTGTTCAGTACTTGATTTGTGTTTGTGAACCCTGTATTGTTTATTAGTACTACCACTTTTGGTGTGTGGTCAGTCCTGAGAACGGTCTATGTTAATGTCTGTCCACTCAATTCAGTCTGTATATTTTGAAGTATCCATATCATATTTTTTGTGAGGACGGTCTATCAATTATGGTTACACTCCAATATCTGTATGCATTGCAGGGTTTATCGCACCCACCAGGATTTCCAGCCCCATGGATGTTCGGTCCATACGATTTGTCACGACCTTTGGACTGTCTTGCTTGTGGGAGTAGGCGGGGCCCCTGCATGCCACACGTAGTTGAATGATCAATCTTCTGTTTAGTACTTCAACATAGTGATTTCCTGGTAAGGATTCACTCGTGTCACATCAAGTAAATCTTATTGATTTACTATCTAAATCTTATGGATTTAATGTCATGTTTTCTTTCCTTTCCTGCAATCTTACGATGCAGGCTTTGCCATGTGACATTCATCACAGAATAAACCGTTTGGTTTGCTCTACGATGGCTATTTTTGCAGGTTTCACTTCTTATGTCGTGTCAGTAACAAAGGCACTGTCCATCACTTATATTACTGGAAAAAATTGGATCAGTCTGTTGTCTGAGTACAAGCTGAATCCCTATGATGAACTGCAGTTTGGTTTAACAAAAACGCCACAATTAGTCCTTCTCGCGTTTAAAAGAAATGAAGAAAAAAACTGGATCACGGTCACGGATCCTAGTCAAGTTAGAAAGCTGATCATAGCAGACCAGACACGATCGCCGCTGTCTTGCACAGATCGAGCATCGACAGTTGCTCTAGCACTGACAGCGACAACAGCTCAGTCTGATCCAGCTGACACTACTAGAAAAAGGGCTTCTAGTGGCGCACCTGTTTTCACTACTAATGGCGGACTACAGCACTAGAGGTGCACCACTAGCACCACGCCATTAGTATCTGGTATACTAATGGCGAACCACAGGTGCGCCATTAGTATAGCCAATGGTGCGCCATTAGTATCTGATTTAGTAATGGCGCACCACATAGAAGTGCGCCATTAGTAATAATATTTTTTCAAAAAAAAATCATTTTTTTATCACGGGTCACTATGGCTTAATCTAGGGTCAAATCGCACTCCGTGGTAAAAATTCCCGAAAGGTCACCCATCCTCACACTACTCCAGCCCAAGCATGCTTAACTTCGAAGTTCTATCCAACCCCAGCACCAGCTCACTTCACAGGCACTTGTTGATATATCTAGCATATCAATCCTATTAAACCTTGTTGATGTTTAGGACTTTGTTCATGTCCATGAGTGTGATGAAATTTTGAAAAAAAATATTTCAAACTTCCGTTCATATTACGTATCATATTTTGAAAAAAAATCCCGAAAAAAAATCGAAACTAATTTTTTTCTGTTACTAGTGGCGCACCTAGCATACGGTGCGCCACTAGTAAGTTTGAAATTTTTTGATTTTTTTGCCTCCGGATCTTAAAAGCCCCGTAACTTTTTTTCTGTTAGGTTTTTGAGGATTTTGAAAATGTTTAACAGGGGTTCCCCCTGTTAAATTCGGATGGTAACTTTTCGAAGTAGATGATTTTTCATATATAAAAAACTTTTTAATCCAAGTTTGTTGCAAAAGTTATGCCCCATTTACAAATTCCAGAGAGAATTTTGCAAATTAAAGTCGAAAATTCCTATTTGTAAATTTTTTCCCAACAAGTTAGACCACATATCACATGGGAAACTTTATTTTTCTTTCATTTTTTTGACATTTCCATTATTTTCTTTTATTTTTTTAAACTGAAAAAGGCGGTCCACTGGGGGGTGCATTCGTGGAATTTTTGGTCAAAGCTAGTAATGGCGCACCATGGGTGTGGTGCGCCATTACTAGTTAAACTAGTAATGGCGCACCACACCCACGGTGCGCCATTACTAGTTTTAAAAAAAACAAATTCTGATTTTTTTTGAAAAAAACTTAGTAATGGCGCACCAGTGGACAGTGCGCCATTACTAGTTTTAACTAGTAATGGCGCACTGTCCACCGGTGCGCAATTACTAGTTTTGAAAAAATAAAAAAAAAATTTGAAAAAAAATTACTAGTGGCGCACCGTGGACGTGGTGCGCCATTACTAGTTTAACTAGTAATGGCGCACTATCCACCCGTGCGCCATTACTAGTTTTGAAAAAAAAGAAAAAAATTGTTACTAATGGCGCACCGTGGATGTGGTGCGCCATTAGTATTTGGACACTAATGGCGCACCAACACATGGTGTGCCATTAGTATATACTAATGGCGCACCACATGTCTGGTGCGCCATTAGTGGCCATATCATCTATAGCCCTTTTCCTAGTAGTGTGAGGATTGGGCACCGACCGCGTCAGCGGATCAGTCTGATCTACCGGAGGATCGGGCATCGACACCGGCACCTGCTCCGACACCGGCACCAGCTCTACAAGGAGCACCATCTCCGGCAGCAGCAGCGGCTTCGGCACCTGCACCAACACTTGCACTTGCATCTGCTCCGGCCCATGCAGTTGCACCGGCAACAGACTGGGCTGCAGTTCGCACTTCATATACCAAAGTCCTTACAAAAACCGACATGTCCACCTTCTTGGTAAGCATTGGCCGCCCAAGTGCTTCGTTCTTTTTTCTTTCCATGTTGTTTCACATGATTCACTATGTTGATCTAACTGTTTGGGTATGTCTTCTTGTTTGCAAACAGAGAATTCCTAGAGCAACGAGGGAGTCGTTCAACAATCCGGGCGACCGCGGCCAAGTTTCTCTTACCATGCACAGCCTTGGTGTGAATGAACCTGCTCAATATATCATAAGTACAAAGGATGGTCGCATGATGATTGATGCTAAAGGATGGTCAAGGTTCAAATATAAATCATATCTTGCGGTAGGGGATGATGTCAAAATCAAACTTTCTCGGCAAGGAGAGCTGGTCCAAATCAATTTTGAAATTCTTCAGTAGCAGCACGCAACTGCCTAACTGATCTATCCTCCAAGAGATTTTGATGTAATAATCTGGCATGGTGAAACAAGTGTCTTGTGTGTATAAGTAGTACGATAGTATTATTTATCACATGGTATATCGTTGATAGAATTCAACTCTGATTGCTGGTTAGGAATTGTCGTTCGATTTCATTCCAACAGCTGTCGTGCTTTATTCAATTTTGTGTATTCGCCTTGCGACAGCATCTAAAACCAGCGCCATACCCGTCGCTTGCAATATGAAAAGCGCCGAGGTAGAACACATGGGCCCCCAAACATGCAGGGTCGGCCTGCGGCCCAAAGTCCAGAACCTGGTTTCGAGAAGCACTAGCTTAGTGTAGAAGTGGCGTCCTCCTCCTGTTGTGGGTTGGGCAAAGATGAATGTTGATGCTGCGTTATCTCGCAATGGTGAAAGGGAAGCCCTGGCAGTTGTGAGCTGGGATCATACAGACTTCTTCCTTGGAGCATCGACACTGGTGTGCGAAAGTGTTACTGATCCAGAGATCCTAGAGGCAATGGCATGTTGCGAGGGGCTATCTCTGGATCTTGACTTAAACCTGCAACAAGTTCAGATTAGCACCGATTGTTCAGCAATAGTCAAGCATATCGGAGAGGCATACTTGGGGCCCAACAAACTTATTATGGACGAGGTCAAGATGAAGAAGAATATGTTCCAAACCATGGAGATCATACATGAAAAATGCGAGTGTAATGTTGAAGCGCATGTGCTCGCAAAAGCTGCTACTTCTTTGCCCTGTGGACGCCATCTTTGGCTCACAGGAACCCCTGAAATTATTTGTATACCTATGACTGTTAATCTTCAATAAAGCAGCTTTTATCCCTAAAAAAACATCTGAGTATTATATTCTCAGCTGAACCCCCATAATGCCCATGCGTTGCAGAGGGAGTATTTTTCTCGGCAAGGTGAGCCTGTGATATAAAAGATTTGTATATTTCTTTATAGAGGGAGTATCTCTCTGTCAAAAAATATATTTATGTGTAACTAGTTACTCCTATCTTTCTACTTCCTGGCAACCGGCAACGGGGTCCACGTGCCATATGCACAAATTAGAGTGCACAACTTCACGGTAGACACACCCCGGTCGTAGCGCCGCAGTAATGCCCAATGAGCCGACAAATCACAACCCCCCTTTCTAGCTTTAGCAGTAAGTTGGACGGACGAAGCGGCAATATTTCACTGGACCTGAATCCCTTTCTCCCTCGTCTGCTTGTTCAGAGAAAACGCCCTCTCGGCGATTGCATAGGGTTTTCTCATGGAGAACCAGGTACGAATTCTTCATCCATCCCCGATAAACCCAAGTCCCTTGGTCGCAGGTAATCCTAGGATGGCAGCCGCCACCGTTGATGCATTTTTCTTCCTACTGAATCTAGTGTGTTTCATTTGCAGTGCCCAAAGTGCGAGTACCCTACAGGTTTCTGCGCCCTCGGCGAGACGCCACACTTGTTCCTTCTCATCCTAACACATCATTTTGAAACGCGCACAGTATGTTCCTACAATCCAATTTTCTATCCGGGAGGGTGGGGGTTTTTTGAACATGTTGTGTTCTCATATTATTTTTACTGCAGTGTATTATTTGCTCTGCCAGAACACATGTACTCAAGATGCTCGGCCTTGCCATAACTGAATATATTAGTTTAATGGTCACAGTGACGTCAAGCCATGGATATAAGTTCCGAGTTGGGTTCATGAACCAAGAAGATCGCTGCTTTTTTATGGCCGAACTAGGATAAACTTTCTCAAGTGTTACGGACTGAAAGTTGGCGCACGAATGTTGATGGAAATAGCAGAACCTGGTCTCATCTTCACTGCGATCTTCCACCCCGACGTCGTTCCAATTGTTCATCCATGTTAGTTTTGTATCTAGTTCTTGCTTGTTGCCTCGATTACTTCTTAATCCACCTATTCTGTCTAACTAATCACAATTTAACTTTAGAAGTAGCAACGAATCTCTCACGAAGATTCTACTTCTAACTAATATTTTCTTATAATTGGTGGCACATGTAGGTTTTTTTAGAGTAAAGTAGTCTGCTCATTTTTTACTCTGTAATAACTCGGTTGTTACTAATGGCATTGAAGTTGACTGGATCGACATCCACAAGTTCCTACACTTTATTAATCGTCTTGAGGTCCTTGTGGGGCGTTTCAATGGTGGAAGGCCACCTGGGATATGTGTGCCACTACTGCATTCGTTGAACAGGTCCAAATGTGTCGAGAAATTTATGGTACGGGCTGTTTTCTTTTATATATGTTGTTCATAAACTATTGCTTATACACAGTTTTACAGTTGTGACCTTCTTGAAACAGGAACTGCCGAGTTCTATTGTTCCTATACAGATGCCTGACCATGGTCGGGTCAGACTTGCGCTTGGTCACAACATGATGTTTATGTCGACCTACTCAATTCCCCTTGGAGGTGAAAAGATACTTATTCATGGGTGGTCTCAAATAATGAAGGCCGCTCCATCTTGGAGAATAGGACAGAAGATTATGTTCATCCTTTTCCATGGCTCAAAAGTGAATATCCTGTTTATTGACCACGTTGCGAGATGAAGCCGCTTTCAGAAGGTTGTGGATGCACGGGGTGGCGCCTGGGCCTTGTCCTGGGGCTTGGCGGCCTCACCCGTGGTTAACTGCAGGCAAAGTAGCACTATTCGAGGCGTGCTTTGTACAGTTGAACCTGTATAAGTACTCATACTGCTTTCAGTTTTGGTTGTTAAGTGCCCCTGCTGGTTTCAATTAAGGTTGTTAAGTACTGTAGCCTGTCGTGTTTCTTCAGGCCTGTCTTCCTCCAGCCGCCAAAACCAAACCAGCGCCGGCGGGGCCGCCTGCTTCCACCTCCCACGGCTGGCTGCGCCTCAGCGCACGCATCGCCGCCCCACCGTCTCCTAAATTAATGCCTACGTCCTCCACGCGCTTTGGTGCGCTCGCGCGGCGCCGCCCTCTCGCATTGTCAACATGGTCAACAAACAACAGGAATCGGCAGAAGTACGTGGAGAGGATGACAGTAGGGGCCCACCACGTCAGCGTATGGAAAAATAACACTACAAGAAATATGTCAACTAGTGACCTTCTGTCAGTGACCCTGGAAGAATTGGTCATAGATCTATGACCATTTCAGACCAATTGGTCAAAAGCTGTTCGGGGGGCTCCAAACCCTAAACTATAACGACCATTTTGGTCAGAAAGGTCGTAATTTCCTTACACGAAATGGTCATAAAGCAGATAGCACTGGTCCGCTGCCTTATTTCTAGCTGATCATGACCAATATAGATGGTCATAACCTTGTAAATTGTGGTGGGTTGCTATGACTAGGCGCCACCTCATCAGTTTTGCCTATGTGTCATGTCCATGTGGCAGTTTTTGCCCTAGGTTGTGAAGCAACCTATATTTCTGTCATTCCCAAAATTCCCAAAAAAATCTCATAAATTCTTTGGGTCATATCTTCATCAAATATGTAAAAATCCTCCCTTGCCTAGTTCAAAACTAATTCAACAACATTCATTTTCTTATTCTGTTCACAACAGCACATTATGAAGGAAGTGCTATTTATATATTCTTGCTTGCCCTCGGATTTTTTGGGCACTCTTTCCTATCCAAATCATTAACGCATGACAAAATTCAGCTCCATTTGCCTAGCAAATCTTCCTCGGCAAATTTCCAAAGTTTTTGTCCACCTAGAAGCATTGTGAAGGAAGTACCTTTTTTATATATCGAAATGACATGAAATTTATACAGTTCCTTCATATGCCCAAATTATCACCCTCCTCCAAATTATCACCCTCCTCTATGTGAGCCCAGGTTCAATTTATATTTTATGGCCAAATTGGCACGTTGCAAAGCAAGTGTTATATAGACCCCTCCTATTACCCTCAAACTTTTCAGGCACTCTTCCATACCCAAATCAGTGCCACATGATAATATTCAGCTCAATTTTCCTAGTAAATCTTTCTCAGGAAATTTCCAAAGTTTCTACCTCGAGAGAAGCTTTGTGAAGTAAGTACTAGCTAGGCTTACCCAAATGATCTGAAAATTTACCAGCGCATGACCATACCTATTTAACGTACCTATACCAATTTTTAGCTCAATTCATTCATCCAATCTCTCTCACCAGTTTTCCCAAGTTTTTGTCCATAGAAGAGCATTGTGAAGGAAGTACTACTTTGGCATGTCCAAATGGTATCAATTTTCTACAATGCTTTCCTATGCCCAAATAACCATCCTCCACCAAATTTCAGCTGAATCCATTCATTATTTTGAGCCCAGCTTCAACATTCATATTTTTGTCTAGCGTGGTACTTTGCAAAGCAAGTACCACCTAGGATCCTCCTTTTGAGCTAAAAATTTGTGAAGACATTCTCCTTAGTAGATGATCATCCTCAGCCAAAACTCACGCCCATTGTCTATGTACATTTCCCGTACCGCTAATCAAATACTTGGCTGCTTATTCATGTTTGAGCATCGATCGGTCTCCTCGTGAGAATCTTATGTTGTGATTTTCTTCCTAGCACCTACCTAGGGAGTTCCCAACCCACTAGACATGACTAGGCTGCCCAGAACACATGGCAACTCCACGGTCACGCGGTGACAACGCGGCGGGCATGCGAGTTTACGCGCTCTAGAGTTGGGGGCCTCGGCCACCACCCAAACCTCGACGTATCGCCACCAAACCATGTATTTATGATTAAATAGGTTCTTATGTAATTATAAATGATTTTTGGAAAAAATAAATAGTAAACTATGAGGCAGCTGCAGTTCAAATTTGACCCGCTTTCAGCTAAATCGGCGGAAATTTGTCTTTTTCACGAGAGGTGGATCAAATTTTTTTACACCCAACCATTTTGTCAATTGTGCATTAAATATGTCCTAGTATTTTATAAAATTGATTTGGTCCAATTTTGCAACAATTACTTGGGAGGTCCTTCACAAAAAAACCTCCTTTTGGGCACTCGAAAAATGGAAAATGGTTTTTTCGTCCAAAGAAAATGAAAACTTCCTTAGGCAACATTGTTTGTCATTCCAATATACACCCTTGTGCACAATATGAGATCATTTGAACAAACTATGCCATGAATGTGGCCATAAGATTGATCATTTGGTTTGAAAGCCATGAATCTTCACACATGATAGCTCATTTCTGAGAATACTTTTTTAAAATAATTGTCGTATTACAAGTTTATTATTTTTCCTGAAAACTTGGTCACATATAATGACACAATGCGAAGGTTTTCCAATTTTTTGATTTTTTTTTGAATTTTTATGCCCGTTTCAAAATGCGGTCAAAATGGCAGGAATGGCCGTTCCTAGCTAGTGGTTGAATCTTGGTTTTTTTTGATGTTTCTATGATTAAATAGATACTTATGTACCTAGAAATGATTTTTTGAAAAAATAAAGAGCAAACTATGAGGCACCTGTAGTTCAAATTTGACCCGCTTCCTACTGAATTGGCGACAATTTGTCTTTTTCACTAGAGGTGGATCAAAACTTTTGACACCCAACCATTTGGTCAATTGTGAATAAAATATGGCCTAGTATTTTAGAAAAATGATTTGGTCCAATTTGCAACCAAATATATGGTAGGTCCTTCACAAAAAGAACTCAATTCGGGCACTCGGAAAATGGAAAATGAATTTTCCCTGCAAAGAAAATGAAAACTCCCTTAGGCAACATTGGTTGGAATTCCAAGATGCCCCCTTGTGCACAATATGAGATCATTTGAACAAACTATGCCATGAATGTGGCCATAAGATTGATCATTTGTCTTGAAAACCCTGAATCTTCACGCGCGATAGCTCATTTCTGAGAACACTTTTTTAAAATAATTGCCGTATTACAAGTTTATTATTTTTCTTAGAAACTTGGTCACATATAATGACACAATGCCAAGGTTTTCCAATTTTTTGATTTTTTTGAATTTTTTATGCCCCTTTCAAAATGCGGTCAAAACGGCGGGAATGACCGTTCCTAGCTAGTGGTTGAATCTTGGAATTTGTTTTTGATGTTTCTATGATTAAATAGATACTTATGTACCTAGAAATGTTTTTTTAAAAAAATAAAGAGCAAACTATGAGGCACATGTAGTTCAAATTTGACCCGCTTCCTACTGAATCAGCGACAATTTGTCTTTTTCACTAGAGGTGGATCAAAACTTTTGACACTCAACCATTTGGTCAATTGTGAATCAAATATGGCCTAGTATTTTAGAAAAATGATTTGGTCCAATTTTGCAACAAATATATGGTAGGTCCTTCACAAAAAGAACTCAATTCGGGCACTCAGAAAATGAAAAATGAATTTTCCGTGCAAAGAAAATGAAAACTCCCCATATCAACATTGTTTGTCATCACAAGATACACACATGTGCACAATATTCATTCATTTTAACAAACTATACGTGGTTAATATGTTGAACGTTTGCCCTAAATAAGAGGATAAAAATAATAAGAGAAATATAAGCTGAATTCTGATTGGTAGAATCCATTGTGGCATGGATCGATGATGTGGCAAACATCCGTCCATTCGTCCATCCATACATCCATCCATCCGTCCATCCAACCCATTGCAGCCTCTCTCTTTCACACGCGCGTGAACCCTAGCCGATCCAGATCCCTCACCGCCCCACTCCTCTCCCCCGATCCAGATCCTCCGCCGCTGCCCCGTCCTTCCGCCGCCCTCGCCACGGTCTACACCCCCCCCTTCCCCCCTCCACTCCTCACTCGCCTCCGGCCTCGGCCTCGCCTCGTCACGGCGGGCCAGGGCCATGGCCGCCGCCACCGCGGGCCGCACATGATCTGCCGCGCGCGCGCGCCGGGATGAGCCCGAGCCCCGGGCCGGATCCGGGCCCCGAAGAGTCGGTCGCTGGCCGGACCCTCCGGGGCAGCCTCGAGCGGGCCGGCGCCCTCGCCGCGGAGCTCGCGGCCGAGGCTGAGGAACAGGCACGCCTGGCGCGCCGCCTTGAGGACGCGCACAAGGTGAGAATGCTTGCTTGCTTTGCTTCGGTTGGCTTTGCCCCCGCTCGCCGTGCCCCTTTTGTTGAGCATGTCCTGATCCTACTGCTGCACGTGAGGAGGGAGTCAGGTGCGGTAGGGCGCGGCGCTGGACGGGAGGGGGCGGCGGCTCGAGGGGCGGTGGGCGCGCGCGGACGAGCTCGCCGTCGCCAGGCGGAGGGCCGGCGAGGGCGTCGACCGCCGCAAGGAGCAGATGCAGGCGCAGATCGAGCGGGTGCTGCTACTCTCCAGAGCCCTCGCCGCCGCGCACCCACAAGTGCAGGTACCTGCCCGCCTGTTTTTTCCTCTCCACGCGAGACCAGAACGCATTGGAGTATAATCCATCCGATAGTTGTGGTTGCCTGCGTTTGGTCCGATAGAAGTATAATCCATCCTGTACCCTGTACCCTGTCCGGGTCTTCCGTGAGCTGCCTGTTGCAGAGAACCACTATTCTCGTACCAATGGTGAGAATTCAGTACTCATGTGCCTCCCCTGAGCAACAATGCTTAATAGGATGTGCATGATTTTAGCGTGCGTGTATGTCCCATAGGCCCATATAAGCAATAGCAATCATTTTGAAAGCATATGCCACACATATAATGTGAGACAACAGTACATTGTCAGCACCAGTATTATTCCACATCCTAAATTGCATGTGCAGAATTTTGTCTGCCACCCCGTTATGCCTGGAGGTTTCCCTTCATAATTCTAAGTTGGCGATTCTCTGCCCTGTTGTCTAGCTGTGGCCACCAGGTGGTGGCCTTTCTGGTCAAGGTGGTCACATCATCAGTATTTATTTGCTCTGTTTGTAATGCTTGATGTTTAGCGTGTGAAACTGGGTTTTGCATGATAAATTAGTCACCTTTGGTGATTTCTACAGTAGAAATGTGACTTCCTTTGTTAATCAGCTTTGGAAATCAGTTGTGATCTTAGTATCATGTGTGTAATTGTGTATGCTTATATGATGTCTCGCACATTTCCTGTACCAACAATATAAATTAGTGAGCATAGCTTCTGTTGTCAGTGCAGACAACTGTTCCTTGTAATGTACATACTCTTCCTTTTTTTGTGTCATTTCTGTTTATCTTGTGCTGATGCTACTTAGTATGTACTCACATCTTCATGCTGGAAGGATAATACTGTAGGTAGACCATTTACTATTTTTTTCATTTTTGAATATGGCCAACTCTGCTTCCCCCCATCTGCATATCCTATGTTCTGAGGGAGTGCTGCTTAGTTTTAATACATATGAGCATAATTATGAAATAGTATCGCTCATCGCCCCCCGCAGGCCTTTTAAGTTCCAATCAGTCCAATCTGCTAGTTTAGTTTGCCACAGTTTGGGGCTACTCCAATCTGAACATGTCCCTGTAGCTTGGAGTGCCTTGGGTTTCACTTAACATGTGTGTACATGTATGGAATAGAGGAAAAAGTAAGAGGGCAATTCAATTTCAGAGAGAAAGAGAGAGAGATATGTACATGTATGGTTCAGGCAATGATTTATGCATGTATTCTTGTACTGCACCATGGATGAGCATGTCTTGTTCAACTAAAAGAAACTATTAATTGAAAGAAACTAACTCCAACAAGTAATACGTGCAGGTACTTGTGTGGTGAGAAGCAACCTCCGGCTGATCATCAGGGTCGTGGCGCCCCCTCACCCCGTGCATTTGGCGAATGTTTGGGAACTCTTTTGTAAATTGGTTAATCAGCATTGTATTGTACCACTTCCTGGTTGCCGTATCAAATATTATACCATTGCACTATTTAGTTACTTTTCAAAGTTGTGATAAATATAGTTCTTTTTTACATTCAAGATAGCATCAAATTCATGTCTTCCATTTCTCTCATTTACGTTGTGTGTCTATATATAGCAGCACAGTTTTAGTTGCTCTGTAGGTTATCAGTAGAACTCAACTAGCCAATTAACAAGTGAACTCTATGCATTTGTTGAATCCATATTTAGAAAGTTCACTTACCCTGCTACTATAACAAACTGTTGGTGGTGGCTCTTTCACAGGTAGTACATGCATCATCAGTCCTATATAGCTGCTGCTCATGTACTCATTTTGTTCTAGGAAAGTGGGAGGGCAGGGGCCCTTGATTTTCTTGCATAATTTGAGCAAATTTGATTTTTATTCTCTGAAGTTGATTCTCATGTGTAGTCATACCAACAACACATGCTTAAGACATCAGTGGCTGTACTGTAGATGTTTGAACCAGGAAAAAAATTGTGGGGAAATGGTCCATTTATCCTTTATTGCTTTGTGTTTTATCTTCTAGAATTAGTGTAGTTTACTTATATGTTTATATGTTGAATGACAGAAGCTCAAGGTGAAGAAGGCCACCGAGAAGGAAAACGCCGACGGCGCCCAGATCTATGCGGAGAACGCCATCCGCAAGTGCACCGAGCACATGAACTACCTCCGCCTCGCCTCCCGCCTCGCCCCATATGCCCATGAGTGATATATACTACTTGCCTACTGCTGTATCATATTGCTTACTTTTTTACATCAGATCAACTATGAAGAGAATTGGTGGTGGTTAGGGTGTTCTAGTGCTTATCTAATCTTCTTTCAAGCCTTTCGAGATAGAGTTCTTTAGCTGACAAGTTTAGCAAATGCTATAGTGCTTATGTTTTAGTTTTACACCTGCGTAAAAATGAATGGCTGCTACTGTTTCTAATTTTAGGTTGGGATGAGATGCATGTTTGCATACTTGTGCTTCTGTCACTACAATCTATACTACTGCTATTATCATATCCTGGTTGTTTTGTTGCTACCAATATTTTCCCATGTTTTGTTTCCTTGCATGCTTACTACTACAATCTATACTACTACCATTGTGCAAGATGTTCACATGTTAATTTTTGTTGACTAAAATCTCTTATGCCGTTGACTTAGCTTGACCCAGAACAGCAGCATCCTTGATGCGTACTAACCTTCACCTCGTTCTTTCTCTCGCAGACTCGAAGGTGGCCGTATGCAAGGCACCAAGGTGCATGGTGCTCGCAAGCGATGAATGGAGGCTGTTCGACATCGGCTACGCAAACCACCATTGTGAGCTCCTCCCTTTGCTATCCTATAACCATGCTCTGTTTCATTGGTTAGTTAAGATTTTGATGCTTTTCGTGCCGTGGTTGAGTCCTTGCCGACTGTTGTGTCGACGATCAAGTGCTGGTGTTCGCGCCGTGGTTGAGTCCTTGCCGACTGTTGTGTCGATAATCAAGTGCTGGTGCCTCATCTGGCTATTTTATTTGCTGCTGGTAATTAGTAGTATTAGAGTGTCTCTCCTTAGGGGTTTTTTTAAACAGCAAATGATCTACTGTATCAATTTTTTGCTGTTCAAAGATTGAAATCCTGGTTTATTTTCAAAGATCGAAATGTTGTTGACCCTGTTCTTCTATGCTTAAATGGTAAAAATGTCGCATTTTGCTTGTTCTAACTACTTTTCTTGATAACTTGCAGATGCTGGCCTTTGTTCATGTTTGTCATGAGGTCCAGGATGAACAAGGTGGGATAAGCAATTGAGCTAGTTATACTGTGATAGTTGTGTTACCTGATGTGAACATTTTTTTATTGTAAACTTGATGTGAATCATATTTTTTATTCTACCAGGATGAATCATTCTTGTTGTGTTACCAGGATGAACAAGTTTGATTGTAATAATGTGCCAAGTTTGGCTCTTTCACGATTGTATTCGTGATGTGAACCATATTTTTCCTGATTAGTCGTGCTCTGTTTGAAGCATTTTGTTTTCTCTTTGTTCGGATTTAAAATTTGTTATTTATTTACTGGAAAATTAAGATCTGAAGAATATAACAGTGACAACTGGGATGCACTTGTTAGAACCTGACAACTGGGTCCCATCTCACTAGTGGGCTCATCTTTTGGAAAAAATAGAATAAAAAAGGTCATGGCCAAGAAAATAAAAAGGCTGAATTCTTGGGCCAGGCCCATGTAGCTAGAGAAAATTAATAGAGAAAATATACAGTAAAAAGGCCGAATTGTTGGGCTAGGCCCATGTAGAAAATCGAATTGGACCGGGCTGAATCTTGTGCCACATCAGATTGCCACGCTAGATGCCTACGTGGCCTGGGGAGGTTGCTAGTGACCAAAACGCCACAGTAGATGTAATTTGGTCATAAACGTCTACGACCATTCCAGAAGAAAGGTCGCTATAGTCAGTTTACGACCGCCAGCTTTTGACCTTATGTTTTTTGTCACAAAAAGGTCACAAATTGAAAACAGTGACCATTCAGTGACCAATAGTGATGGTCACAAGTTGACATATTTCTTGTAGTGTAAAATGCTTCCTCCTAGTGTTTTCGTGACATTTGGGACCCACGACATTAGGAGCGTATGTAGTCAATAGACAAGAGAACAACACAAGATCGGCTGACACCTGGGACGTAGCTACTCGAGCAATATTTTTTTTGTTTGGTATTGTTGAGACGGAGCAGGGTTTGAACTGGGCTATGGCCCGTCTAGCCCAGGCTTATATTTTATGTTCACCATGCGACCAGCCCAGCTATTTTTTCTTTGTGAAAATGAGCCTAATTTATTTTTTCTGAAGAATACCCAATCCAGGCCTACTTATTTTTCTACGCCCTGATGGGCTGCAACTCTTTCAAGACACCTGCAAATCTTGAAAGTAATATGAAATGGGTTGTAAATATAAAAATAGATGACAAATTGGCAATTACTTTATAATTTCTGAATTTTATTACATTTTCAGATTCCTATTTCACTCGGCATTAACCTAATTTAAATATATCTTCAAAGTACTTTAAATCTGGCTGGACATTTCGGTATTAAAAATAGTATGGAACCCACAGAAATATGCAAAATTGGCCCTGGCTAACAAACAAAACGACTGCAATAAATTGCATAAGAAGTTGCCATGAGCTATATATAAATTATTAAAAAAAGAGGGAGTGGTCTAACTTGTGGGCCTGTTTAGTTGACGCGTATGCAAGATTTTTTTAGTTATTATATACGTCAACAAACGATTCTAGCAGACGTAACCGTTGGATGTCAATCCAACGGCCATCGTGTTTCTTCAATCTCTGATCTTCTTGCTCCAGCCGCCAAAGCAGCGTTGGCGGGACCAAGGTTGTCAGAATCGTGATTTTGAATCGGATCGGAGCTTTGATGGTAGGATCGCAAATCGTAGAATCTTCACTATCAGGATCGTAGAAACGTAGATTCTAAGAACTAAAGTCGTAGAATCATAGGGGTTAGTTCGGATCGTAAAGTCGTAGAATCGTCTAACAGAATCGCGATTCTGACAACCTTGGGCGGGACCGCCTACTCCCGCCTCCCGTGGCCGGCTGTGCTGCCGCGCAGGCCTCAGCGCCCCCTACTACTCTCACCGCTGGCCAGGGCATACCTCTACTCACCCACACCCCCTGTTATTCTGCGGCGACGGCAGCCTCACACCGCAGCCGAACCGGTGAACGCTCGTCCTCCTCTCCGCGTGGGCATCCACTGCCGCGTCTTCCCCGGCTCCACGTCGTCCCCTTCCTATGCCTCGCCATCGTCCACCGCCGTGGTGCTCTTAGCACGGCGTGGTCAATGTGGTCAACGACCGACTTCCATCAGAAGAGTATTGTACGTGGAGAGGCTGACAGCTGGGTCAACGGCAGCCGCAAGGAAGTGCCTCCTTATTACGCGCAAAATAATTATTCCTCCACCTGACAGCGGGGACCCACCGGACGGGCCACCCGTATTTTGCGAAAAAATCGTTTCCCCCTGACTGCTGGGACCCACCGGACGGGCCACCGTATTTCGCGAAAAAACCTTCCCCCCGCTGTCAGCTCGGACCCATCGGAAGTGCCTCCTTATTATGCACAAAAAAATGAATACTCCCCCGACTAGCTGGGACCCACCTTGGTGGGAGGCTGACTTGTGGGCCTACTAAGTTGAAGGGGATGAAGGGCTTTGTCAACTTAGTCAATATGAACGATTCTAGCTCCAGTGACCATACGATGTCCATCCAACGGCCGTAGTGCTTCTTCAACCTTTGGTCCTCTTGCTCCAGCCGCCCAAAGCAGCGCCGGTCGTGCCGCATGCTCCTGCCTCCCGTGGCCGACTGTGCTTCCGCGGAGGCCTCACTGCCCCTACTATTCCCACCGCTGGCCAGGCCCTGCGGCGATGGCAGCCTCACACCGTAGCCGAACCAGTGAACCCTCGTACTCCTCTCCGCGCGGGCTTCCACTGTCGCGTCTTCCTCGGCTCTGCGTCCTCCCCTTCCTAGGCCTCGCCGTCGCCCACTGCCGTGGTGCTCTCGGAAGAGTACTGTGCGTGGAGACGCTGATAGCTGGCTCCACGGCCGCAGCAAGGAAGTGCCTCCTTATTACGCGCAAAATAATTATTCCTCCACCTGACAGCGGGGACCCACCGGACGGGCCACCGTATTTCGTGAAAAAAACGTTTGCCCCTGACTGCTGGGACCCACCAGCTACATCTTCGCACGCAAGGAAGTGCCTGACAGTCGGGACCCACCTGGTCGAAGCGTACGTAGCGTTGTCATTCTGGTCGCGAACGTGTACGTACATATATACTGGTCGATGTAGACGCGCGCACGTGTCGTAGTAGAGGCACGCACGTAGCATGTACACGTACGTACAGCGGCCAGGGTGCAAGAAAGAAAATATGGCCACGTATGTGTACATACGGGCGGGGTCTCAAACGCCTACTCGCGCATACGTACGGCCAGGGCTCGTGTACATGGCTGGGTCGGAACGGAGAAATAGCGTCGTCGTCGTGTTCATGGGGAGGCAATGGAATGCGTCGTGTTCATGGGGAGGCAACGGAATGCGTCGTGTTCATGGGGAGGCAATGGAATGCGTCGTGTTCATCGGGAGGGCTTAGACGGAACAGGCGATGGAAACGAAGCCTGGCGTACCGCAGAACGGAGGAAACGGCTTTGTGTTCGACCGGCCACGTTCGAAACGGGATCCTGTTGATCGGGAGGGGTCTGGCGTACCGCAAAACGGAGGAAACGGACCTCCTACGGTTGAAACGGGGGTCCTGTTCATCGGGGAGGGGTGTGGCGTACCGCAAAACGGATGAAACGGACTTGTGTTGGAGCGCTACGGTCGAAACGGGGGTCCTGTTTATCGGGAGGGGTGTGGCGTACCGCAAAACGGGACTCCACGGGATACGTTCATCTCCACCGTCCCCCTCCAGCCTCCACGAGCTACTGTTCATCCACCGTCGACCTCCTCCAGCCTCCACCTGCGACTGTTCATCCACGGGCTCCTGTTCATCTAGCCTCCACCGCGCGCTACTCCACCAGCTACTGTTCAACCAGCCCTCTCCACGGGCTCCTGTTCAACCACCCCTCCACGGGCTACTGTTCATCCTGCCCTCCACCCAGCCCTCCACAGGGTCCTGTTCATCCAGCCCCAACCGGCTCGATCGATCGGGGTCCTGTTCATCCAGAGGCAACACCACGGGGTCCTGTTCATCCACCCCCACCGGGAACTGTTCATCCAACCCCCCCCCCAACGCTCACTGTTCATCCAGAGGCAGCATCGAATCGGCTTCAGTTAGCAGCAGTAGCGAAGGAATCAGTCGATCTGGTTCACGGTTAACAGCCATCGATCGATCTCTCGGGTTCAGTAACACGTAGCCTGCAGTGCAATCGCTCGGGTTCAGTCAAAGCCCAACGCCTCGCTCGGGTTCAGTTAGAGCCAACGCCTCGCACACACGCGCATACGTGTACAAGAGAAACGCGCATCGCTCGGCCCCCGACCTCTCACCGTAACCGGGAACTCCCCGAAATTTTCTTCGCCCTCGCTTCTACCACGGTTTTTTCCGTCATGGACGGCCCAAAGAATGTCATGCACCTGCGTCTCCGGCCCGCCCAGGACGAAAAGCCCATTTTTTGTCATGATTTTTTGCCATAGAAGTAGGAGCCCACTACATCTATGATGATACCGGGTTTTGTCACAACTATCGTCATAGAAGTGTCATATGTATGACAGAAATTTTTTCGTTCGGCCCAAAATGTCATGGATGTGTCATTTTTTTGTAGTGATAATAGTCAATCCAACACCAAGAACCTCAAAGAGTGCTCCAAGATTTCTATCGGAGAAACGAAGACGAGAACATGCATCAACCTCTATGCATAGATAACCCCAATGTCACCTCGGGAATCCGCGAGTTCAGTTCCAAAACATATATCAAGTGAATCAATATGATACCCCATTGTCACCACGGGAATTCATAGCAAGACATACATCAAGTGCTTGATACATCTCCAACATATTTATAATTTTTGATTGTGCCATGCTATTATATTATCTGTTTTGGATGTTTTATATGAATTAATATGCTATTTTACATTATTTTGGGACTAACTTATTAACCTAGTGCCTGGTGCCAGTTTCTGTTTTTCCTTGTTTTTGACTTCTAGAGAAAAGGAATATCAAACGGAGTCCAAACAAAATAAAACTTTATGATGATTTTTCTTGGACCAGAAGACACCCAGAAGACTTGGAGGGAGGGCTGGAAGAGTCTCAAGGAGGCCACAAGCCCTCTGGGCGCGCCCCTGGCTTGTGGACCCCCCGAGAGTCCCCTAACCCTAGTTCCACTTCTATATATTCTCAAATATTCCCCAAACATCAGAAGTGTCCACCAAAATACTTTTTTGCCACCGCAAGCCTTAGTTCCCGTGAGATCCCATCTTGGCGCCTATTCCGGCACTTTGTCTGAGGGGGATTCAAGCATGGAGGGCCTCTACATCAACCTTGATGCCCTTCCGATGAAGCGTGAGTAGTTTACCACAGATCTATGGGCCCATAGCTAGTAGCTAGATGGACTTTTCTCTCTTTGATCTTCAATACAATGTTCTCCTCGATGTTCTTGGAGTTCTATCCGATGTAATCTTATTTTGCGGTGCGTTTGTTGTGATCCGATGAATTGTGGATTTATGATCAAATTATCTATGAACATTATTTGAGTCTTCTTTGAACTCTTTATATGCATGATTAAGATATCTTTGTATTTCTCTTCGAACTATCGGTTTAGTTTGGCCAACTAGATTGGTTTTTCTTGCAATGGGAGAGGTGCTTAGTTTTGGGTCCAATTTTGCAGTGTACTCACCCAGTGACATAGTAGGGGTAGCAAGGCACGTATTGTATTGTTGCCATCAAGGATAAAATGATGGGGTTTATATCACATTGCTTGCGTTTATCCCTCTACATCATGTCATCTTGCTTAAGGCATTACTCAATTCTTATGAACTTAATACTCTAGATGCATCTTGGATAGCGATCGACGTGTGGAGTAATAGTAGTAGATGCAGGCAGGAGTCGGTCTACTTGTCACAGACGTGATGCCTATATTCATGATCATTGCCTTAGATATCATCATAACTTTGCGCTTTTCTATCAATTGCTCAACAGTAATTTGTTTACCCACCATATGTTTTCTTTCAAGAAAGAAGCTGATACGTCTCCAACGTATCTATAATTTTTTATTGTTCCATGCTATTATATTATCATTCTTGGATGTTTTACAATCATTTTATAGCATCTTTATATCATTTCTTGGGACTAACCTATTGACATAGTGCCCAGTGCGAGTTACTATTTTTTGCTTGTTTTTTTACTTTGCAGGAAATCAATATCAAATGGAGTCCAAACACAGCGAAACTTTTTGGAGAATTTTTATGGACTAGAACACCCAGGATGGGCCACAGAAGTACCAAAGGGGTGCCCCAAGGGGGGCACAACCCACCTGGGCGCGCCTGGGGGGCCAGGCGCGCCCTGGTGGGTTGTGCCCACCTCAGTGGCCTCCCGCACCGCCTCTTCGCCCTATAAATTATCAAATATTCCAAAAACCCTCGGGGTAACCCTAGATCAGAAGTTCCGCCACCGCAAGCCTCCCGCACCACCTCTGGCACTCCGCCGGAGGGGGAAATCATCACCGGAGGCCATCTTCGTCATCCTAATGGCCACCATGATGAGGAGGGAGTAGTCCACCCTCGGGGATGAGGGTTATACCAGTAGCTATGTGTTTAGTCTCTTTCTCTCGTGTTCTTGAGATGTCACGATCTTGATGTATCGCGGGCTTTGTTAATATAGTTGGATCATATGGTGTTTTCCCCTCTCTATCTTGTTGTGAATTGAGTTTTCCCTTTGAGATTTCTTTTTATTGGATTGAATACTTTTATGGATTTGAGAGCACTTGATATATGTCTTGCATATGAATACCTGTGGTGACAATGGGGTATTATATTGATTCACTTGATATATGTTATGCCACTCAACTCGTGGATTCCCGAGGTGACATTGGGGTAATCTATGCATAGGGGTTGATGCACGTTTTCGTCCTTGTTTCTCTAGTAGAAATCTTGGGGCACTCTTTGAGGTTCTTTGTGTTGGATCGAGTATTATGAATCTGAAATTGTTTGACGCATAGCGTATAATGTCGGGGGGATGAACCCCGGGCAGGCAAGGGAACCCAGATCCTTTTCAAAAACATCGGGGCCGGCATCGCCCCTCAATCCGGGTCGTACGTGGCCGGGTTCCTCAACCCGGCCAAGACTGCAACATGGCAAGGCCCGTGATGCGGCTTGAACTACGTCGGTATTTCCCCAAAGAGGAAGGGATGATGCAGCACAACTACGGTAGGTATTTCCCTCAGTGATGAGACCAAGGTTATCGAACCAGTAGGAGAACCACACGACACCACGTAAATAGCTCCTGCACACAAAGAACAAATACTTGCAACCCGATGTAAGAGAGGGGTTGTCAATCCCTCACTGGTAAAAAGATAGGTAAAATTATAGTAGATCAGATAAATAGATCTCGCAGGAACGCGAGATAAAATAAATAATGATAAATTGCAGCAAGGTATTTTTGGGTTTTTGGTTCAATATATTTGAAAATAAAAGCAAATAAAAATCGATCGCAAGGGCAAATATAATAAAGAAGAGACCCGGGGCCCATAGATTTCACTAGTGGCTTCTCTCGAGAAAAAGAGCATACAGTGGGTAAACAAATTACTATTGGGCAATTTATAGAACTTCAAATAATCATGATGATATCCAGGCAATGATCATTATATAGGCATCACGTCCAAGATTAGTAGACCGACTCCTGCCTGCATCTACTACTATTACTCCACACATCGACCGCTATCCATCATGCACTGGTACGCGTCGGTGCTATACAAACTGTTTTTAACCCCCTTTCCACGACGGCATTTGGAATCATCGCCTAGTGAGTGACGGCGATAGGGGGGGGGTCCTTCCCACACGACCCAGAAACCGTCGGGGATAGGGAGCCTTGATGCATATACAATACTCCTACTCATTTGTGCTCGCATTGCCATCGCAGTCGGTATTCTATGGTGCTATGTTTACGATGCACGACCCATCACAAACGGTTCACTATTATAGAACGTGCATGATAAGCATACAATCACACACATTCACTTTTCCCAAACCATATGTGATAAGTAATTAAGAAGATTAGCTAATCGTCGTACGAGTGTCGGACAGGATTATGAAAAAAACACTTGTCGTCATTGCGTACCGTTTCAACATCGAAGGTCTCCTCGAGCTTAATGCTGAAGCGCCGATCATCATCCAGGTGAGGCTTATCGCACAGACCTCGATCGTCGTGGCACCAGCTGCACTCCCCCAGGAGACTTTCGTCGTTTGATGACGACATTTCCTACATTCATAATTCAAAGATTAAACTTGTACAATTAAATATATGTACTACGAAAACTAAATTAGATCATTATTATTCATCACGGGTTGACTATCAGCCTGTCGAGTCTTTTCTTGAAAACTCTCAGCTCACGTGGTGTATATATTCGACTTTCGGTGATGGTCGCTCCTCCATTCGTCCCCGAGTGCATTACACCAAAATGTCTAGCACACGGGAACGAAGGAGAAGCGACCCCCACGACAACAGTTGGGATTCTTCGTCTTCTCATATATATATGGTGGAACTCTCCCTCACTGATTCCTCTCTGACATTTGCGACCGTCGGTGATGGTAGCCCCTCCTTTCGTTCCCGAGTGCATTACACCAAATTGTCTGGCACACGGGAACGAAGGAGGAGCTACCCCCACGACAACAGTCGGGATTCTTTGTCCTCTCATATATGATGGAGACTCGACAGACTTAAAGTCAACCCGAAATATTGTTTAATTATCTTCCTAAAAAGGATTTGGCTGGTCTCACCTCAAGGTCAGAGGGGGTCGGTGACGGGGACGACAGCGGGATGATGGAGGGGGGCTCCTAGATTTCTGTGAAAACAAAACCCTATAAGCTATCAACTAATCATATGCGTACGCCTTGCATAGTGCTCTCCAATTTTAGCATTCAAAGTAGGAGTAGTTTTACAATTTGAGCAATCAATAAGCAAAATCAAATCGCAAAATAAAGAAGTATTCAAATTAGGATGCATTCAATTATAAGCAAAACTACATCATCTCCTGCGTCCGTACATCGTCGAATATTATCACTAATACACCTCGAATACTATCATACATATAACATTGCTAGTACAGCTAGAACCATAGCACCCGGCGGGTATCGGCACGGGCGGTGGACACCCAAAGAGAAGGAACCATCATAGGATCATAGCTCAAGTGAGATCCCTGAAGAACCTGCCAGGTATTGTCGAACCTGCCCTCCAACGCAACCATGTAGCGACGGACGTGCTCGTCCTCCTCGCTGACACGGTGACGTACCACCTCCGTGGTGTCCCGAAGCCTCGGCACCGTCACTGGCCCATGTGACCGCCACCAAACAAGGATCGGGTCAACGACGGGCTGGCTCCTCACCAACCTACGCCCCCCGGAAGGTAGCACCTCCCAATACCAGCCCGGCGGAGCCCAGTCCCGGACATGGCCCCTCTAATCAAGCCGGCCTCCTCCGCCGAGTCGATGACGAGGATGCGGGATAGGCATCTTCGACGTCGATGCGGGAATAATTGCTTTAACTAAAAAAATAAACTAGTTCTATTATTTTTCTTGCTAAAAATAAACTACTTCTATAGTAAAATAAACTAGTTTTATTAAATCAACTAGTTCAACTACAAATTAAGCACTTACTATGAATAAAATAAAGTAGTACTTACTAAAAATAAACTACTTCTATATATAGTAAAATAAAGTAGTTTTATTAACTCAACTAGTTTAACTACTAAGCACTTACTATAAATAAAATAAAGTAGTTTTATTAAATCAACTAGTTCAACTAAAAATAAACTAAACTTAAATGCACTAACAGTTAGAACTAATAACCTAAAATGCACTAAATCAACTAACCTTAAATGTAACTTTTGCAACACAATTTTTTCCTCTCCTCTTCTAACCATAAACATTGAACAAAAATAAAACTATATAGCCTAAAAATGCTATGAACAAAAAACTATGAACAAAAAAACTATGAACACATACACATACATCCATCCATATACATGCATATCCATACATACATACCATCCATATACATACATACAAACAAAAAACAGGGGCGGCAGCAGCTGCGGCAGCGCACGGATCGGGATGGGAAGGGGCTCACTGGGGGCTCGAGGCAGGACGGTGACGATGACGGTGACGAGGACGGCGGGCTCGTGGGGGAGGGGTTACACGCGCGACAGGGCTCGGGGAGGAGCGGCTCGGGGGCGGTGACGGCGAGGATGGCGAGGACGACGTCGACGGCGGGTCAGGGGCGCGGCGATGGCGTCGGGCAGGGGCTGCGGCGACGACGATGCGAAGAACTGGCCTGGCGGCGTCGGGGGGAATGGCCGCAGTTGGCGAAATTTTTCACAAGTGCTACCTTATATAGCAAAACCAATGGTACCGGTTCGTGGCACCAACCGGTACCATTGCCCACCTATGCCCGGTTCGTGCCACCGAACCGGGTCCAAAGGTCTCTTTTCGGCAGCCCAAAGAGCGGGAAACAGAGGCCTTATGGTCCCGGTTGGTGGCACGAACCGGGACCATAGGTGGCATTGGTACCGGTTGGTGCACGAACCGGTACGAATGCCCGCCTATGGTCCCGGTTTATGGGGCACGAACCGGAGACCATAGGCCTTGTGCTGGCACGGTGCTGGGAAGTTTAGTCCCACCTCGCTAATTGAGAGGGGCTCGGGGTGGTTTATAAGCTTTGCTGCCGTCCACCCTCTCGAGCTCCTCTCTATTGCAGGCTTACGGGCCTAATCTCTACTTTGCCATGCCTGTTGGGCCTATTGGGCCTTCTGCGGGCCTGAATCCTGGCCCATTGTAGGGTTTCTAGTCGTATTCAAGCCGTGGAGGTCCAGTAGGTGGCATTTTTTCCCTTTTCTCTTTTTATTTTTTATTTCTACTTAAAACTAAATATTTATAGTTTTTTAGTGATTTCTTTTTGCTTTTAGGTCACAAAAATTATAAACTTTCTGTTAGTGCCATTAGTTTTAAAATTTGAATTTTTTAAATGTATGTGAATCACTAGTTTTATGAATAAATTTACTATAAAAATAGATTTTTGAGTGATTCTTTTTCCTGCTATTTAATATTACTGTGTTTTATAAATTCTTTTTGCTATTAATGTGTTGAACAAAAAATATTTGTTAATATAAGTTGCATAAATTTTATATAATTTTAGTTTCAAAAATACTAGAGGTTTATAAAAGCTTTTTAGTTGATTCCTTTTGCTATTATAGTTTTATAAAAGCTTTTTAGTTGATTCTTTTTGCTATTGAAGAATATTATAGTTTTATTTTAGTTCATCATAACAGAATATTTTAATTGATTTTAGTTTTTTAGTTGATCATAACAAATATTATAGTTTTATGCATTTTATTATTTTTCATGCATTTACTGCTTTTTTGAGCTATAAGACGCAAAAATTGAAAAGAATTTCAAATGAACTCCGATAAGGTTGCAAATTGGCATGGTATCATCATTTCACACGGAAACTCGTCTCTTAAAACATGCATTTCATTTCTTAACATGTAACTGCAGTGATATTCTAGATCAAAGGCATCATCATAATAGTTGTAGAGAGAAAGTCTTCACTTTTTCTTCGCTTGTGTCGTTTTCTTATTGCGCCGTAACCATGGATAATCTTCATCGTTTATTAGGATGCTTGGGTCAGCCTTGACTTTGAAGGGAGGAATTTCGGGAAACTTTTCATAATCTTCAGACATGTCTGTCTTGCCCTCCACTCCCACGATGTCCCTTTTTCCTGAAAGAACTATGTGGCGCTTTGGCTCATCGTACGATGTATTCGCTTCCTTATCTTTTCCTTTTCTCGGTTTGGTAGACATGTACTTCACATAGATAACCTGTGCCACATCATTGGCTAGGACGAACGGTTTGTCAGTGTACCCAAGATTGTTCAGATCCATTGTTGGCATTCCGTACCGTGGGTCTACCTGTACCCCGCCTCTTGACAGATTGACCCATTTGCACTTAAACAAAGGACCTTAAAATCATGTCCGTAGTCAAGTTCCCATATGTACACTATGTAACCATAATATGTGTTCTTTCCCCTCTCGGTTGCTGCATCAAAGCGGACACCGCTGTTTTGGTTGGTGCTCTTTTGATCTTGGGCGATCGTGTAAAATGTATTCCCGTTTATCTCGTATCCTTTATAAGTCAATACAGTCGAAGATGGTCCCTGGACAACGAGTACAGCTCATCACAAACAGTGTTGTCACCTCTGAGAAGTGTTTCCAACCAACTGCTGAAAGTCCTGATGTGTTCACATGTAATCTAGTCGTCGCACTGCTCCGGGTGTCTGGAGCGCAGACTGTTCTTGTGTTCATCGACATACGGGGTCACCAAGGTAGAGTTCTGTAGAATTGTGTAGTGTGCTTGAGACTAAGAATATCCGTCCCTGCATATTATTCAGTCCCCTCCAAGCGTGCCTTTTCCAGTCAGTCTCCCCTCATACCGCGATTTAGGGAGACCTATCTTCTTAAGGCCAGGAATGAAGTCAACACAAAAGCCAATGACATCCTCTGTTTGATGGCCCATGGAGGTGCTTCCTTCTGGCCTAGCGCGGTTAAGGACATATTTCTTTAGGACTCCCATGAACCTATCAAAGGGTTACATATTGTGTAGAAATACGGGGCCGAGAATGATAATCTCGTTAACTAGATGAACTGGACATGCGTCATGATATTGAAGAAGGATGGTGGGAACACCAGCTCGAAACTGACAAGACATGGCGCCACATCACTCCTTAGCATTGTATGATTTCTGGATCGATCACCTTCTAAGAGATTGCATTGAGGAATGCACATAGCTTCACAATGGCTAATCGGACGTTTTCCGGTAGAAGCCCCCTCAATGCAATCGGAAGCAGTTGCATCATAATCACGTGGCAGTCATGAGACTTTAGGTTCTGGAACCTTTTCTCTGGCATATTTATTATTCCCTTTATATTCGACGAGAAGCCAGTCAGGACCTTCATACTAAGCAGGCATTCAAAGAAGATTTCCTTCTCTTCTTTGGTAAGAGTATAGCTGGCAGGACCTTCATACTGCTTTGGAGGCATGCCGTCTTTTCCGTGCAAACGTTGTAGGTCCTCCCGTGCCTCAACTGTATCTTTTGTCTTCCCATACACGCCCAAGAAGCCTAGCAGGTTCACGCAAAGGCTCTTCATCACGTGCATCACGTCGATCGAAGAGTGGACCTCTAGGTCTTTCTAGTAGGGTAGGTCCCAAAATATAGATTTCTTTTTCCACATGGGTGCACGTCCCTCAGCGTCATTTGGAATAGCTAGTCCGCCAGGACCCTTTCCAAAGTTTACGTGTAAATCATTGACCATAGCAAGTACGTGATCACCGGTATGCATGGCGGGCTTCTTCCGGTGATCTGCCTCGCCTTTGAAATGCTTGCCTTTCTTTCGACATTGATGGTTTGTCTAAAGAAATCGACGATGGCCCAGGTACACATTCTTCCTGCATTTGTCCAGGTATATACTTTCAGTGTCAGCTAAATAGTGCGTGCATGCGTGGTATCCCTTGTTTGTCTGTCCTAAAAGGTTACTAAGAGCGGGCCAATCGTTGATGGTTACAAATAGCAACGCGTGCAGGTTAAATTCCTAGTGTTTGTGCTCATCCCATGCACGTACACCATTTCCATTCCACAACTGTAAAAGTTCTTCAACTAATGGCCTTAGGTACACATCAATGTCGTTGCCGGGTTGCTTAGGGCCTTGGATGAGAACTGGCATCATAATGAACTGCCGCTTCATGCACATCCAAGGAGGGAAGGTTATACATACATATAGTCACGAGCCAGGTGCTATGATTGCTGCTCTGCTCCCCGAAAGGATTAATGCCATCCGTGTTTAAAGCAAACCATACGTTCCTTGGGTCACCTGCAAACTTAGCCCAGTACTTTCTCTCGATTTTTCTCCACTACGACCCGTTAGTGGGTGCTCTCAACTTCTCGTCTTTCTTACGGTCCTCACTGTGCCATCGCATCAACTTGGCATGCTCTTTGTTTCTGAATAGTCGTTTCAACCATGGTATTATAGGATCATACTACATCACCTTCGCAGGAACCCTCTTCCCGCGGGGCTCACCGTCAACATCACCAGGGTCATCTCGTCTGATCTTATACCGCAATGCACCGCATACCGGGCATGCGTTCAAATACTTGTACGCACCACGGTAGAGGATGCAGTCATTAGGGCATGCATGTATCTTCTGCACCTCCAATCCTAGAGGGCATAGGACCTTCTTTGCTGCGTACGTACTGTCGGGCAATTCGTTATCCTTTGGAAGCTTCTTCTTCAATATTTTCAGTAGCTTCTCAAATCCTTTGTTAGGCACAACATTCTCTACCTTCCACTGCAGCAATTCCAGTACGGCACCGAGCTTTGTGTTGACATCTTAGTAATTGGGGTACAACCCTTTTTTGTGATCCTCTAACATGCGATCGAACTTCAGCTTCTCCTTTTGAATTTCGCATTGCGTCCTTGCATCCACCATGACCCAGCGGAGATCATCATCATCGGGCACATCATCTGGTTCCTCTTGATCTTTAGCAGCTTCCCTCGTTGTAGCATCATCGGGCACATCGTATGGTTCCTCTTGATCCTCAGCCGCTCCCCCCGTTGCAGCATCACCGTACTCAGGGGGCACATAGTTGTCATCGTCCTCTTCTTCTTCACCGTCTTCCATCATAACCCCTATTTCTCCGTGCCTCGTCCAAACATTATAGTGTGGCATGAAACCCTTGTAAAGCAGGTGGGTGTGCAGGATTTTCCGGTTAGAGTAAGATATGGTATTCCCACATTTAGGGCATGGACAACACATAAAACCATTCTGCTTGTTTGCCTCAGCCACTTCGAGAAATTCATGCACGCCCTTAATGTACTCGGAGGTGTGTCTGTCATCGTACATCCATTGCCGGTTCATCTACGTGCATTATATATAATTATGTGTGTCAAAAGTAAGAAAATCAGACAAGTATCTATCTAAAGTAAGAAAATCAGAAAGAAAATAAGAACAAGAGGCTCACCACGATGGTGCCGGCGACGAGATTGGCGCGGGCGATCGACGACGGTGAAAACGGGGACGGGGCGTGACGGACCGCTAAATCTAGACAAATCTCGGGAAAAATGGAGCTCTAAGGTCGAGCTTCGAGAGGAGAAAGCTTAACTAGTGTCCCTCGGGCATTTCATCAAACACCTCATGTGCATAGGAGGTGAGCTAGAGCACCCAAATGCCCTCCCCCCGCCGGCCAGAAAAACAGAGCATTGTGGAGTGCTCTGCCGCGGCGACTGGTATATATAGGCAACTTATTTGTCCCGGTTCGTCGCACGAACCGGTACTAACGCCCCCCTTCTGTCCCGGTTCTAGGCACGAACCGGTACCAATGGCTGTGGGCCAGGAGCGCGGCCCATTGGTCCCGGTTCATGCCTAGAACCAGTACAAATGGATCCAAACGAACCAGGACCAATGCCCACGAGGCCCCGGCCGCCCCCCTGGGCTCATGAACCAGGACTAATGCCCCCCATGGGTCCCGACTCGTGAAGAACCGGGACTAATGGGCAGGCCAGGCCCGAACCAAAGCCCTGCTTTCTACTAGTGGTGGTCTACGGATCTAGATGTAATTTTTATTATTTCTGGTATTCGTTGTACTTCCATGTTTAAAGATGAATAGATCAGAAATATTCTCGCAAAAAAAAGAAAAGTTCATCAAATTAGAAAAATAATCAAATTTGAAAACTGTTCATTGAATTTGAGAAAGGTTCATCAATTTTGATAAAATGGTTCCGCGATTTTGAAAAATGTTTGTCAAATTTGAAAAAAAGTTAATCGTTTTTTAAAAAAGTTCACCGAATTAGAAAAAAGTTCACAAAACTCGAAAAAAGATCATTGAATTCAAAAAAGTTCATCAAATTTGAAAAATTTCATCGATTTTGAAAATAGTTCACCGATTTCGAACAAACAGTTCATCGATTTAGAAGAAAATTCAGCAAAAATGAGAAAAAATCATCGACTGAATTGGAGTGTGCAAGGAGTTTTGGTTTTTCCCATAGTTTTAAATAGTCGGCTATAGCCCCGCTATAACTGTTTGAGCATGTTGCCGCTAAATGATTTCATGTACAATTTGCCGCTATAGCCTAGCTATAGTAGTTTTTAAGGGTTGCTGCTATATGCCATAGCCTGCTATTTAAAACACTGGTTTTCCCCCGATGGAGTAAAGGGGTTGGAAGGATTGGAATTACAAAGTCTACACGCAGAACTGAAGAAGTAATTTCTATTGGAAATATGGCTTAGAGGCAATAATAAAGATGTTATTATCATATTTCCATGTTCTTAATAAGTGTTTATTCTTCATGCTATAATCGTATTAACCGGAAACTCAAATACATGTTTGGATACATAAACAAACACCGTGTCCCTAGTAAGCGTCTACTAGACTAACTCATTGATTAAAGATGGTTAAGGTTTCCTAACCATAGACATGTGTTGTCATTTAATAATGAGATCACATCATTAGGAGAATGATGTGATGGACAAAGCCAATCATAATTAGCATTTGATCGTGTCACTTAGTTTAATTGCTATAGCTTTAGTAATGTCATGTATCTGTTCCATGGACCATGATATTGTGCCACTCCCTAATACTGGAAGAATGCTTTGTGGGTATCAAACATCACTTCGCATCTGTGTGATCATAAATGTGCTCATAGGTATTTCGGAAGGTACTAGTTGAGTTGCATGGATCGAGACTGGAATTTGTCACTCCATGTGTGAGAGAGATATCTCTAGGGCCTCTAAGTAATACGACATCCTAAGTAGCTTGCAAGCATGTGACTAAAGTGTTTAATCACAGGGATATTGTATTACAGAACGAGTAAAGAGAACTTGGCGGGAACGAGATTGAACTAGGTATGGTGATACCGATGACCGAATCTCGGGCAAGTAAAATATCGTGAGACAAAGGGAATGGAATATGGGATTATTTGAATCCTCGACATTGTGGTTCAAATCGATAAAGACCTTCAATGAATACATGGGAGTCATTATGGGCATCCAGGTCCCGCTATTGATTATTGACCTTAGAAGTGTCTCAGTCATGTCTGTATGTTCTTGAACCCATAGGGTCACACACTTAATGTTCGATAATGCTAGGGGTAGTAATGGTATATTCATAAATGGTGAGACCGAAGATAGTTTGGAGTTTCGGATGGGATTCGGGACATCACGAGGAGCTTCAGAATAGTCCATAGGTAAAGTTTCATATAAGGAAAGTGGTTTTCGGGGTTCCGGAAAAAGTTTGATTTTTCCGAAATTTGTATCGGGGAGTTTCGAAGGGTTCTGGAGGTCCACCATTGGGGCCCACCTATCCCAGAGGCCTGCATGGACTGAGGGGTGGCACCTAGCCTACATGGGCCATGCGCACCAGCCCCCAAGGGCCCATGCGGCTGGGGAGGAGAAACCCTAAACAAGGAGGGGCACCAGGAGCTTTGGGGGGCAAGAATCCCCCCTAGGCTGTCGACCCCCTGGATTGGAGGTGGGGCCAAGGTGGCTGATACGTCCCCAACATATCTATAATTTTTTTATTGTTTCATGCTATTCAATCTTTGATGTTTTATATGCATTTATATGCTATTTTATATCATTTTTTGGGACTAACCTATTAACCCAATGCCCAATGCTAGTTCCTATTTTTTGCTTGTTTTTGGCTTTTTCAGAAAATCAATAACGAAGTCCAAACACGATGAAACTTTACGGTGATTTTTTTGGACCAGAAGGGACCCTAGATGGTTCGAGAGGAGCCTAAAAGACTTACGGGAGAGCCACGAGCTCACAGGGTGCATCCTAGGGGGTAAGCACACCCCTGAGCTTATGGGCCCCACGTAGCTCCATTTGACCTAATTCCACCTCTATAAATTCACATATATTCCCAAACCGACAGAGAGCCACCTGAAACACATTTCTGCCGCCGCAAGCTTCTGTTCTGCCGTGATCCCATCTGGAGTCCTTTTCTGGTACTCTGCTAGAGGGGGAATCGATCACGGAGGGCTTCTACATCATCCTTGCTGCCTTCCGATGATGCGTGAGTAGTTTACCACAGACCTGTGGGTCCATAGCTAGTAGCTAGATGTCCTCTTCTCTTTCTTTGATCTTCAATACCATGTTATCCTCAATCTTCTTGGAGTTCTATCCGATGTAATCTTCTTTTGCGAAGTGTTTGTTGGGATCCGATGAATTGTGGGTTTATGATCAGATTATTCATTGAAAGTAATTGAGTCTTTTATGAACTATATTATGCATGATTGTTATAGCATTTTATTTCTCTCTGATCTATCCGTTTGGTTTGTCCAACTAGATTGATTTATCTTCAGTGGGAGAGGTACTTTGTAATGGGTTCAATCTTGTGGTGTCCTCACTCAGTGACAGAAGGGGTAGCGGGGCACATATTGTATTAAAGCTATTAAGGGTAAATGATGGGATTATTCATATTGATTGCGTTTACTTTGTCTACATCATGTCATCTTTCTTAAGGCGTTACTCTTTTTGTCATGAATTTAATACCATAGATGCATGCTGGATAGTGGTCGATTGGTGGAGTAATAGTAGTAGATGCAGGCATGAGTGTGATGTCGCTTGAAGCTACATTGGTATTTCCCCAAAGAGGAATGGATGATTCAACACATCTACGGTAGGTATTTCCCTCGGTTATGAAACCAAGGTATCAATCCAGTAGGAGAACCAAGCAACATTGTGTAAACGGTACCTGCATACAAACAACAAATACTTGAAACCCGACGCGTAAGAGGGGTTGTCAATCCCTCCACGGTAAGAAGATCGAATAATTTGTGGTAGATTGGATAAACAGCTCTCGATAAAACATGAAATAAAAGAAGTAATAAAAAAGAGCAGCAATGTAGTTTTGGGTTTTTGGAATAATAGGTCTGAAAACAATAGTGGCAAATAATAGATCGGAAAGCAAATATGATAAAGAATAGACCCGGGGGGCATAGATTTCACTACTAGCTTCTCTCAAGAAATAGCACACGGTGGGTAAACAAATTACTATTAGGCAGTTGATAGAAGATCGAGTAATTATGATGATATCCAAGGCAATGATCAATATATAGGCATCATGTCAAAGATTAGTAGACCGACTTCTGCCTGCATCTACTACTATTACTCCACACATTGACCACTATCCAGTATGCATCTAGTGTATTAAATTCATGGAAAAACGGAGTAATGCAATAAGAACGATGACATGATGTAGACGAGATCTATCCATGTAGGACTATCCCCCATCTTTTTATCCTTAGTAGCAACGATACATGCGTGTCTTCCTGCCCC
The DNA here is from genome assembly GCF_003073215.2 of Triticum urartu. Taxonomy (NCBI): domain Eukaryota; kingdom Viridiplantae; phylum Streptophyta; class Magnoliopsida; order Poales; family Poaceae; genus Triticum; species Triticum urartu. The sequence continues at coordinate 473,349,460 of NC_053026.1, forward strand.
TTCTATCAATAGGAAAGAACACCACACGATCGAACCCATCACAAAGAACCTCTTCCCATAGCAAGAAAAATCGATCTAGTTTACCTAACTAGACCAAAGATTCGAAGAAGAAATACGAGGCTATAAATTATCATGCATATAAGAGATCAAAAGAGGACTCAAATAATATTTATGGATATAGATCTGATCATAAACTCAAAGTTCATCGGATCCCAACAATCACACCACAAAAAGAGTAACATCAAATAGATCTCCAAGAGACCATTGTATTGAGAATCAAAAGAGAGAGAGGAAGCCATCTAGCTACTGCCTACGGACCTGTAGGTCTATGATGAACTACTCACACATCATCAGAGAGGCACCAATGAGGATGACGAACCCCTCCGTGATGGTGTCTAGATTGGATCTCATGGTTCTGGAACTTGCGGCGGCTAGAATTGTGTTTCGTCGACTCCCTCAGGGTTTCCGGAATATTTGGGGATTTATAGGGCAAAGAGGTGGTGCAGGAGGCCACCGAGGTGGGCACAACCTACCTAAGCGTGCCTGGGCCTCCTAGCACACCCTGGTGGGTTGTGCTCCCCTCGGAGCCCCCCTTTGGTACTTCTTTGGCCCATCAGGTGTCTTCTGGTCCAGAAAAATTCTCCAAAAACTTTCACTGCATTTGGACTCCATTTGGTATTGATTTTCTGTGAAGTAAAAAACAAGCAAAAAAACAACTGGCACTGGGCACTATGTCAATAGGTCAATCCCAAAAAATGATATAAAGTTGCTATAAAATGATTGTAAAACATCCAAGAATGATAATATAATAGCATGGAACAAGCAAAAATGATATATACGTTGGAGATGTATCCGAGTTGGTCTACTTGTCATGGACGTGATGCCTATATACATGACAATTGTCCTGAATACGTCATAACTATGCGCTTTTCTATCAACTGCCCAACAGTAATTTGTTTACCCACCGTATGCTATGTGTTCGAGAGAGAAAACTCTAGTGAAAACTATGGCCACTGGGTCTACTTTAACCGTATTATAAAAACCAAAAATACGTTGCTGCATTTAATTTACTTTTATTTTGTTCTGCAATTTATCTATCTACCTATACAAGATTTGACCATGCAAGTAACGAGTTCAAGGGGATTGACAACCCTCTTGCCCGCGTTGGGTGCAAGTACTTGCTTTTGTGTGTGCAGGTACAATGTTGTTCATGAGGATTTGTGTGATTCTCCTATTGGTTGGATAAACCTTGGTTCTCACTAAGGGAAATACTTATCTTTATTGTACCGCTTCACCCTTACTATTCGGGGAAAATCACAACGCAGCTCATGATACGTCTCCAACGTATCTATAATTTTTTATTGTTCCTTGCTATTATAGTATCAATCTTGGATGTTTTAAATGCAATTATATATCATTTTTTGAGACTAACCTATTAACTTAGTGCCAAGTGCCAATTGTTGTTTTGTTTGCCTATTTTGGTTTTTCGGGAAATCAGTATCAAACGAAGTCCAAATGCCACGAAACTTTTTGACGATTTTTTTCTTGACATAGGAGATACTAGAAGCTTCAGGAGGAGGACAGAAGGCGAAGGGGGTGGCGACGAGCCACCTATGAAGGAAATATGCCCTAGAGGCAATAATAAAGTTTTTATTTTATTTTTTTATTGATCGGAAACCTTAATACATGTGTGAATACATAGACAAACACCATGTCCCTAGTGAGCCTCTACTTGACTAGCTCGTTGATCAAAGATGGTTAAGGTTTCCTAACCATGGACATGAGTTGTCATTTGATAACAGGATCACATCATTAGGAGAATGATGTGATGGACATGACCCATCCATTAGCTTAGCATATTGGTCGTTCAGTTTTATTGCTATTGCTTTCTTCATGTCAAATACATATTCCTTTGACTATGAGATTATGCAACTCCCGGATACCAGAGGAATACCTTGTGTGCTATCAAATGTCACAACGTAACTGGGTGATTATAAAGATGCTCTATAGGTATCTCCGAAGGTGTTTTTTAGGTTGGCATAGATCAAGATTAGGATTTGTCACTCCGAGTATCGGAGAGGTATCTCTGGGCCCTCTCGGTAATACACATCATAAGAAGCCTTGCAAGCAAAGTGACCAATGAGTTAGTTGCGGGATGATGTATTACAGAATGAGTAAAGAGACTTTCCGGTAACGAGATTGAACTAGGTATGAAGATACCTGAGGGAGTCCTGGATTAGGGGGTCTCCAGACAACCGTACTATATCCTTTGGCCGGATTGTTGGACTATGAAGATACGAGATTTAAGACTTCGTCCCGTGTCCGGATGGGACTCTACTTGGCGTGGAAGGCAAGCTAGGCAATATGGATATGTGTATCTCCTCCTTTGTAACCGACCTTGTGTAACCCTAGCCCCTTCCGGTGTCTATATAAACCGGAGGGTTTTAGTCCGTAGGACAACATACAATCATACCATAGGCTAGCTTCTAGGGTTTAGCCTCTTCGATCTCGTGGTAGATCAACTCTTGTACTACTCATATTATCAAGAATAAATCAAGCAGGATGTAGGGTTTTACCTCCATCAAGAGGGCCCGAACCTGGGTAAAACATCGTGTCCCATGCCTCTTGTTACCTTCCGCCTTAGACGCACAGTTCGGGACCCCCTACCCGAGATCCGCTGGTTTTGACACCGACATTGGTGCTTTAATTGAGAGTTCCTCTATGTCATCGTCATTAGGCTAGATGGCTCCTTCGATCATCGATAGCGCTGCAGTCTAGGGTGAGACTTTTCTCCCTGGACAGATCCTTGTATTCGGCGGCTTCGTCCTGCGGGCCAACTCGCTTGGCCATCTGGAGCAGATCGAGAGTTACGCCCCTGGCCAGCAGGTCCGGTTCGGAAGCTTAAACTACACGGCCGCCATTCGTGGAGACTCGATCTTCGACGGATTCAAGCCCTTGCCAAGAGCGCCGCACAATCACGATGAGCATGATTTAGCTCTACCATCGGACAGTGTTCAGGCAACCGCTCCGACCCTCAATTCGAAGCCAAGTGCGCCATCCATGGACGGGTGGATAGACCCCGCCACGGAGGCCGCACTCTCATCGGCGATCGAGCCGAATATCGACCTTACCCTTCACGGGAGCCGTGACGCCGAACTACCGGATTCTTCCTCGGCCACGGACTCCGAGCCGCCTGCGCCCGTGCCTATCGAATCCAACTGGGCGCCGAACATGGAGTTCACCTCCGCGCATATCTTTTCAGCACTCGCCCTTCGGCGACATACTGAACTCATTAAGGTCTCTCTCCCTGGCAGGAGAGTCTGGGCCGAACTATGTTTGGCAGGATTGGGATGCGGATGACGAAGAAATTCGCTGCCCACCCACCACCCACTTAGTAGCCACTGTCGACGATTTGACCGACATGCTCGACTTCGACTGTGAAGACATCGACGGTATGGACGACGATGCAGGAGACGAACAGGAACCACTGCCCACAGGGCACTCGACGCCCACTCTATCATATGATGTATACATGGTGGACACACCCAAAGAAAACGACGACGAGGAACAGAAGGACGCAGCAAAGGGTTGCTCCCTCGAGAAGAAGTCAAAGCGGCGGCGTAAGCGCCGCTCGAAATCCTGCCTCGGTAGAAACATCGGTCATATAGACCCAGCGATAGAGCAGGGTGAACCATCGCCCGACCAGGGCAACACGGAGAATCAAACCGAACAACCTGACCCCGTCGAAGATAACAGTCCGGACGACATCACACCGGACAGGCACCCGGAGCAACAGAATGCCCATCAAAGGCTGGTTGCCACTGTGAGGAGTCTGAAAAAGCAGAAGCTGATACAAACATGGGTGATGCTGAGGATGTGGTGGGATCAAAAAGGCAAAATATTTACACTCCTAATTATTTTTCAGTTAAGTGAAGATGACGAGACAGCCAAGGCGTTGGCTGTTGAACATGTTGATTTGTTTCTTGAGGAAAAGGAGCGACGTGAGCACTTCCTCCAACCATTGAGCCATGCATATCCAAGTAACAAAGATGTATGTATAGATGAGTATACGTGGGATTCTAGTTGGAGAGATAGAGTTTCAGTTCATTGGTTTGAAAGGAAAAAGGTGCATCTAGGATTCTTATTTATATTCCTGCCATGCAAAGAGAAGTACGACCATGCATCATCTGGATCTAACAGTTCGTGGAGCTACCTTTCCTTGAAGACCATCGGCTGGGGGCCACCTGGAAGCAGACCCGAAGATGACGTACACCAAATAAGAAGTCGTACTAGTTGTTTTTGTTTTTGTTTCCTAAGATTTAATCAAGTCCGTCATTATGTTTTGGTAGGTCATTGTTTTCCCTTTGGATTAGGAGTCTGGTTAGCGTGTTGGACAAACCATGTATGAGTCGGCTATGCTTGTATAAATAGCCATAGTCCGGCCATTGTAAAGGGGAGGTTATAATTTTATATTAAATAGAGATGTGTTTTCGAGGGTAGACACCCGTATCAAGTTTTTGAGGTAACTTTAGAAAACCTCTTTGTTGCGATTTCTTGAGGAAATTGTTTTGCGCATGAGGTATCGTCTTCCAGATTGTTTCTCTCGTGCCGAGCCGCAAGGTTCAAACCCTCTACTTCGTGTACATGGGTGCGCGGGGAGAGGCTACTGCTACTGAAGGTGGCGTGTCGTGAAAGGTCGGGCCGCAACAACAGATCGGATCTCGCCACGAGGTTCTGTCCTTATCAGGTGGTATTCAGACCAAGGTTGTTCATGGTACAGTTGGTTTGTTCGAGTCACGATGGGTATTTTTTTATCATGAGAAAAGATTGTAGTTCACAAATAATGATGGCAGTGGAGAAGGATCCATTGCGTGCATTGCCTTGGTACCAATGCTTTACGCGTGTGCGCGTCGGACCGGCGAGTTGTGCAACGTTGATGAATTGCTATTCCAGTATGAATTTGGTGAGTCAGACTATGGTTGATGCTTTGCACCTGCCTTTGATTGAACATCCAGAACCATACGAGTTTTGGTGGAAGGATAAGTTTGTCAAGATTATGCATCGCGTCGAGGTATGGTTTACTTTATGTGGATATGGTGATCAGGTCATGTGTGATGTGCTTCCTATGCACATGCATACATGTTCGTTGCTATTAGGAAAACCATGGGCTGATAAAATACAATTAACATATCATTCAGTTGGATAATTTTCTTTTGTTCACGGAGGACAATATGTACCACTTGACACATACACTTTTGATCAGTATAAGACGGATCGTCAGAAGCGAGATATTGCTCAAGCTGCATCACAAGTAAAGAAAAAGGTCGAAGATGCTAAAAGAATTACGGCCGCTGTTCAGTCTGCACATAAAGATATTATTGATGAGATTGATTCAAAACCAAGGACGGTTTTGATTCAAGGAGAAGAGGATGATACGAACATGGGTGATGCTGAGGATGTGGTGGGATCAAAAAGGCGAAATATTTACACTCCTAATTATTTTCAGTTAAGTGAAGATGACGAGACAGCCAAGGCGTTGGCTGTTGAACATGTTGATTTGTTTCTTGAGGAAAAGGAGCGACGTGGGCACTTCCTCCAACCATTGAGCCATGCATATCCAAGTAACAAAGATGTACGTAAAGATGAGTATACGTGGGATTCTAGTTGGAGAGATAGAGTTTCAGTTCATTGGTTTGAAAGGAAAAAGGTGCAGCTAGGATTCTTATTTATATTCCTGCCATGCAAAGAGAAGTACGGCCATGCATCATCTGGATCTAACAGTTCGTGGAGCTATCTTTCCTTGAAGACCATCGGCTGGGGGCCACCTGTAAGTAGACCCGAAGATGACGTACACCAAATAAGAAGTCGTACTAGTTGTTTTTGTTTTTGTTTCCTAAGATTTAATCAAGTCCGTCGTTATGTTTTAGTAGGTCATTGTTTTCCCTTTGGATTAGGAGTCTGGTTAGCGTGTTGGACAAACCATGTACGAGTCAGCTATGCTTGTATAAATAGCCATAGTTCGGCCATTGTAAAGGGGAGGTTATAATTTTATATGAAATAGAGATGTGTTTTCGAGGGTAGACACCCGTATCAAGTTTTTGAGGTAACTTTAGAAAACCTCTTTGTTGCGATTTCTTGAGGAAATTGTTTTGCGCGTGAGGTATCATCTTCCAGATTGTTTCTCTCGTGCCGAGCCGCAAGGTTCAAACCCTCTACTTCATGTACATGCGTGCGCGGGCGAGAGGCTACTGCTACTGAAGGTGGAGTGTCGTGAAAGGTCGGGCCGCAACAACAGATCAGATCTCGCCACGAGGTTCGGTCCTTATCAGAAGCAAAGGCTCAGGGCTGCACAAGACACACTTAGAATCAGATGGAGTGAATTACTCAACACTGCCGCGAAGTACGGCGGTAATCGCCACACCAAGAGCTACCCGAAGCGAAAGCTGCTACCTGAATTCGATGAGGAGGCCTTAGATCCCCCGCAATCAAAAAACAAAACGGCCATCCAGTCGGATAGACGACCTCGTGGCCAACATAGAACGGCAAACGACGCCGCACATAAGCCGGTACGCGATCCACGTGAGGACACACATCAAAAGTACGACGCAACCAGATCCATCTACGGGCCACTCAAGCGCGCTCCAGCACACAATGCAACACAACAAACATCCCAATACCCAAGTACACCCAAATAAAGTGGTTCCTCACACCCCCTATGTTTCACCGATGAGGTGCTGGACCATGAATTTCCAGAGGGATTCAAACCCGCAAACATAGAGGCGTACGATGGAACGACAGACCCTGGGGTCTGGATTGAGGACTACATCCTCCATATCCATATGGCTCGAGGAGACGATCTCCACGCCATCAAGTACTTACCCCTCAAGCTCAAAGGGCCAGCTCGGCACTGTCTTAAAAGCCTCCCTGAAAACTCCATTGGAAGATGGGAAGAGCTCGAAGACGCCTTTCGGGAAAATTTTCAAGGGACCTATGTCCGACCACCTGATGCAGACAATTTAAGTCATATAACTCAACAGCCCGGAGAGTCAGCTCGAAAGCTTTGGAACAGGTTCCTCACTAAAAAGAACCAAATAGTCGACTGTCCGGACGCCGAAGCCTTAGCAGCTTTCAAGCACAGCGTTCAAGACGAATGGCTTGCCAGACACCTCGGCCAAGAAAAACCGAGAACAATGGCAGCATTAACAATCCTCATGACCCGCTTTTGCGCGGGCGAGGACAGCTGGTTAGCCCGATGCAGCACCAGCGACCCAAGTACATCCGAAGTCAGGGACGGAAACGAGAAATCATGACGCAGCAAAAACAAGCGCCGGAATAAAGAAGACAGCCCGAAGAGCACATCGGTAAACGCCGGATTCAAAAGCTCTCGACTAGGTCAGCAAAAGCTGCCCCCAAAGGCAACATAGACGAACTGTCCAGCCTAAACAAGATTCTGGACCAAATATGTCAGATCCATAGCACCCCCGATAAACCTGCAAATCATACCCATACAGAATGTTGGGTCTTCAAGCAGTCCGGCAAGCTCAACGCCGAACACAAGGGGCAGGATACACCAAGTGAAGACGAGGACGAGCCTCACAAGCAAAGCACTGGGGAACAAAAGAAATTCCCACCCGAAGTTAAAACAGTAAACGTGTTACACGTAACAAAGGGGAGAAACAAAGCGGCACTCCTAGAGACACATGCCCCAGAGCCTATCACCGCCAAGTCCTGCCATTGGTCGTTCCAACCGGTCACCTTCGACCATCGAGATTACTCGACAAGTATCCGGCGTGCAGGAAGGGCTGCCTTGGTATTAGACCCAATAATTGACGAATACCACTTCACACGAGTCCTGATGGACGGTGGCAGCAGTCTAAACCTGATATATCAGGACACAGTACGCAAAATGGGGATAGACCCAACAAAAATTAGCCGCAGCAATACTACCTTTAAAGGAGTAACGCCAGGCCCATTGCATGGGCTCCCTGCTACTAGAGGTTACATTCGGCTTCCCCGATAACTTCCGCAGCGAAAATTTAACCTTCCATATCGCTCTGTTCCAAAGTGGCTATCAAGCACTACTCAGACGAGAAGCTTTCACTCGCTTTAATGCAATACCGCATTACGCTTCCCTCATGCTTAAGATGCCCGGTCCACGTGGCATCATTACAGTAAATGGAAATATTGAGCGCTCCTTGTGCGCGGAAGATCGTGCGGCTGCCTTGGCAGCCGCACACTAAACGGCCTCACCAACTAAAACATCTGACAGGTCATTAAGACCATGGACACGGTTGGACGAGTCCGGTGCAGCTATATGTAATTGATACAGGTTTGATGGCTATACCCCTATTACAATACAAGGGGCTCAACGCGCGCACAAGTGGCAATCAGGCTCAACTTTACTCATTTTGAACTATATCTTGTTTATTTAATATAACTTACCTTTTGCACGACAACTTTTCAACTAAGTTCCTCTCTTTTACAGATGACCATCGTGCTACACCCATCTAGAATACGGCACAATGGAGACACAGGCGTAGACGTGCAGCAGGGACCCGTCCCAAGGATTCTTTTTAGATTAAGACCCTACGTAAACCTTTTTACTGTCTCTTGTTGCTACACATCCCTCGGATTCTCAGTACAATTGAGAAGGATGCTGACGTATTGGCATGTGGCCACGTCAGAATATTGCACGTACCTAGACACCAGGGGCTTATTACAAAGGGCACTGTTTAGGCCCGGTTTACACCATAAAGACCGAATACCTTAGGGAGTGTTCGGCGTCGCGAGTTTGGCCTTATATGCATCAGCTCTGAGTCATGTCTTTGGTCAAATGTTGGGTTTGCCCGGCTCCTATGTTTTGCTGCCTTACGTTCCGCTCTATCGGCTAAGGCGGCACCAGGAAAACTACTGCGATTGTGCCCTGGTTCATCCGGACGAGCACCTCAGTAGAGAAAGCCGAAAACTGACTGTCATGATATAGCGTGAGACTGGTCAACCACTCGATGACCTATCGGAATCTTCGGGATTCCTCCGCCTTAACGAAGGGCCGTTTCCCGGTCAGGCATGTACGCACCCCGAATTCGGATGAGTGCGGAGCCACCAGGGGCTATATAGTAGCCCCACTGTCAAACTCCTCTGGCTAAGTGAAAGTGTTAAAGCATTATAGTCCGGTTGCCTAGTTCGCTGCGCTATCACCTCCTTAATGGACCAAGATGTTGGATCAAGTGTGAACATGCGTCTTCTGCGAACACCCCCACAGTATATGCGTGGGGGCTGAAGCCGACGACTGCAATCTTTCAGGTTATATACATATATACATAAACGGCCCCATAGGAGGCATCATAATACTTTCAGGCAAAAGTATAAATACAGCCTTGATAAACTTAATAAAACATTGTTTTTACAATGGGAATACATGTCACTCAAACATAATATTCTTCGAGCACTGGGCCTCTATCGAACGAGCGCCTTCAAGAACTTCTTCAAAATAGTGCTCGGCATCCACTCGGCCTATGGCCGAACCCTGCGCCACAACAGTGGTGGCATCCATCTCCGCCCAGTACGTTTGACACGGGCAAGGGCCATTTGCGAGCCTTCTATGCATGCCGACCTCTTCATCGCATTAATGCGCGCACCGCACAAAGGAACTGCTGCACCAAACTAAAATAGCTGTTCGGCTTTGGCCTTTCCGGCCACAAATGATCCACAACAGACCTCATGGCGAGTCCAAACAATCTATTCAGCTCGGCCCATTCGGCAAGCCGATCAGTCAATGGAAGCGGACGCTCTGGAACGTTAAATTGTGACCAGAATAGCTAGTCCACTTCACAATCTGTCTGATCTCGGAAGTATTCGGCCGCATCGACAGCACTCGCCGCCAAGTCCAGATATGCATCCGCCGAACTCCACAGCCGGTCCAGAGGGGCATACCGAGGATCTCCAAACTTCCTCCGCAGCATAAAGGGTTTCCCAGCCACGATATCCCCGGCTTGACGCAGCTCCTCCTTTTTCGCTCTCATAGCAGAGCGGGTGTCTTTGGTCGCCATCGTGGCCTTTTCCAGGTCCGTCGCCTTCGCCCGTTTTTCTTCTTCAAGAAGCTGGCAATGGTCGGCAGCATCTTTTAACTTTACAGCCATCTTGGCCATTTTCTCTTTGCTCTCGCAATGTGCGGCCTGTTCGGCCCTTAACTCTTCGGCCGCTTGCAAAGCAGCCGCATTGCTACTCCTTGCTTGCTCCTTGGCTTGGGCAAGCTCTGCCCGAAGGGTCTCCACGGTGGCCGCTCCATCTGCAGTCACAACATATTAAAGATACTGGCATCATTCTGCTCTTATTATGTGACGATCACTAGAAAGGCCACTCACCCTATGCCTCAGCAAGCCACTTGTTGATAAGCACGATGTCGGCATCTGCCGCATCCAGCTGCCGCTTTAGTTTGGCATACCCATCAGTCCGGCTAGCCACCGGAGCCTCCACCACTTGCACATAAAGGCAGTCTGGTTATTACCTGGGACAATGATTGTCGGAGTAATGGGCCACAGGTAGGCTAACCCGAGCCCCAGAACCTTTCAAGACATCGGGGCAGGCTGCGCCCCTCAAGACCCCAAGACGAAGAGCCGCCTTTTGAGAAGTCGGCGGCAAGGCAACCGACTGCCCACTCACAGCCGAGTACCGGGGACGACTTCAGGATAAGCCGACTCCTGACTAGCGACTTCTAGAGAAGCCGGCTTTGGGGACTCGGCCCGCGACTCCAACAAACCCCATGCCCTCATCAAGAGGGACGGGACGGGGAGTGGCTACAGTCAAGCCCACTCCCACCCCTTTCCAAAGGCAGGCATGGCCACAGTACGCCGTACCCGTAGAGATCTCCGTGCGGCGTGGCACTGTAGCCATGCTGGCCCTGACATCAGCACCGGTGGACCGAATCCTGCGCCCATGACGGCTTGTCTGTACAACCTTTGGACGGCAGGTCCCACCGGCCAGCGGGATCCCGGAAGACGACAAGTGCACCACAAGTTGGACCCGTCGGGAGTCGGCCCCCGAGAGTCGGCCGACTCCTCCCCCGTGGCCCACGCGCCATTAATCATATGTGACAGAGAGTGGCAATAGTGATCGCCCGCCAGGCGGCGGGGCTGTTGCCACGAATCCATGACCAAGCCCGCGTCATCAGAAGCATGGCTACAGTAATCAGCAGCCGGCAAGACCCGCCCGCGGCGGACGCGGCCTGTCGGCTCCGTACCTAGCCAGTCGGCGGGGCCCACCAGTCGGCGGGCCCCAGTAGTCGGCGGAGAAGACAGAGGCCGGAGGCACTGACGGCTGGGCCCGCGTCCAGCCAGATTACCATTGTACCCCTGGGGGGTAGGCCTATATAAACCCCGAGGGCACCCATGCAAAGGGTTGGAATCCATTAGCTCTAGACCAAATCATATAGGAGGGAGAGAGCTAGCCTTGCCCTCTCCTACCTCTAGAAACAGCTCAAGGAGCAACCGTGTAAACACTTTGCCATAGTTATCATGCGGAGACCCCGTAGAACAGCAGTAGGGGTATTATCTCCCCGGAGAGCCCTGAAGCTGGGTAAGATTCGCCGGTGTGCATGTCTACGACTCATCCCGTTTCTAGGCACCGGCGATGTTCTACTCGCCCCCACCATGATAAGCCATCCTTTGGCATATGTCGCACCCAACCCCCGACATTTGGCGCCCACCATGGGGCCTAGTGCGCCATCGTCTGGAGACCTGCTCTGGACGGGAACCCTTTTCCTCCCTGGCGCTTATCAGAAGCCTACCAGCGAGAGATGGATCACGCTGTTGGTGGCTCGCCAGCCCAGTTGGGCCCAACCGCCTTGGCACGGTCCAGCAACGCGGCGTAGCCATCGCCAACCTGTTCGGGGCAAGTCACCCTGTGTACGCTACACCTGCGGAGAACATTCGAGCCGCCCAGGCGGCGGCGAACGAGCTGGACAATTTCGATGGCGAAGAGCGCCGCTTGATGATGGAGCGAGTCCAGCGGCTCCTCGACGCGGCTGCTGCGCAGAACGAGGCCGGCTGCCGCACAGAGGCACCGCATCGGCAAAACGACGACCTTCGCCGAGACCAAGGCGCGACGTCTCAGACGCCGACTGGCGGCGCCCGAGGAAGAAAGGACAAGGATCCGACTGTCAGCCACAGTCGGACTCACATTACCATAGAGCGCGACCGAGATGGCCGCCCGAGAGTAGTGGAACGACGGGACGACTGTCCGCCTCCTCCTCCTCGCAAGGAAAGGCGAGTCTCCCTGCCGCCTGTTGATCATCCGACTCTTGGCCGCCGAGAGGGAGTCGGGGAAAACAACGCCCGCCACCGGATCGACCGGCTTCACCGATCCCTAGCGCTGGAAGAAGAAGACGAGTTGGGTCCGCCTTGTTTCGGGCCCCGCATTCGAGACGAGCCCTTTCCCAAAGGGTTCACGCTCCCGAGAGACACGCCCAAGTACACCGGCTCCGTGAAGCCGGAAGACTGGCTAGTCGACTACTCCACGGCTGTCAGCATAGCAAACGGCAACAAGCATGTCGCCGTAAAATACGTTCCGCTCATGCTCCAGGGCACGGCCCGGACATGGCTGAACAGCCTGAAGCCCCGCAGCATCAACAGCTGGGTCGACTTCACCAAAGCCTTCGTCCGCAACTTCACCAACACATACAAGCGTCCTCCCAAGCCTCGTCAGATATCCTTGTGCATGCAAGGTCCCGACGAGTCGACTCGCGACTACCTCACGCGTTGGGCCGAGCTTCGGAACTCCTGCGAGGGCGTGCACGAGGTGCAGGCTATTGAGTACTTCACCGCCGGGTGCAGAGAAGGCACACTCCTCAAGCACAAGCTCCTCTGCGACAAGCCAGAAATCCTCGACGAGCTGCTGATCATAGCAGACAAGTACGCCACGGCCGACTCCTCCATGAAGGCGGAGATTCAAGTTAGCGCAACTGGCAAAGTGGCCCCTCAAGCTCCAAGAACTCCGGCGGGAGATGCCAGTCGGCGGCAACAGCAGAGCGACCACAAGCGCAAGGCCCCGTAGCCGGCTTCCAGCAGCCGGCAGGTTGCGACAGTCAAAGCCCAGCAGCCGGATGGGCAGCCTCCGCCCAAGCGACAGAAAGGCGGCAAGCCCAACTGGTTGCCGGCCTTCTCCTACGAGCAGACTCTGGATGGACCTTGCAAGTTCCATAGCGGCGCGAAGCCGTCGAATCACACCACCCGAAAGTGCCACTGCCTCACCAGGATCGCCAAGGGAGACGGCCTCCTACCCCCCCGCCTACTGGGCAGCGGCCTCCGCCTCCGCCCCAGCGGCCGGCTGTCAGACCAGTCGGTGCAGTACAAGACGAATACCCCGAAGAACATGGAGGCTACGTGGTATTTACCAGTATGGCTGATGATCGACGCAGCAGGCGGCTACAGCGACACGAGGTGAATGCAGTAGCGTCAGAGACGCCAGAGTTCATGCACTGGTCCGAAAAGCCTATCAGCTGGAGCAGGGCTGATCATCCAGAGGTGATGCTGAGTCCGGGCTCTTATGCCTTGGTCCTGGATGCCACCTTTTCCACGGATAGACAAGCTGCTCATTTCTCACGAGTTCTGATAGACGGAGGCAGCAGCATCAATATCCTGTACAAGGACACCATGGAGAAATTAGGAATCAAACAAAGACAGCTTCAGAACAGCCGGACTGTGTTCCACGGTATTGTTCCTGGGCTTTCCTGCTCACCAATTGGCAAGGTCCTGATGGACGTCCTCTTTGGAGACAAAAGATCACTTCCGCCGAGAGTCAGTTTGGTTTGAGGTGGTGGACCGTGAGAGCCCATACCATGCGCTACTCGGCCGACGCGCCTTGGCCAAGTTCATGGCGGTCCCCCACTACGCCTACCTCAAAATGAAGATGCCCAGTTCCAGGGGAATTCTGACTGTAGCTGGCAACTACCGGAAGTTGTCTACCTGTGCGGCTGAGAGGAGTCGACTAGCCGAGTCCCTGGTAATCGCAGCTGAGAAGCGGCTCCTTGAGCGGGTTGTGGTGATGGCCGGCAAGCAGCCAGAGGTGTTGCCCAACCCGAAGGAGTCGGAGGCTGAGGGTTTCGTTCAAGCCGGCCAAGGAGACAAAGAAGATACCCTTGGATCCGGAGCACCCAGAGAGGTACGCTGTCGTAGGCGCAAACCTCGACAGCAAATAGGAAGGCGAGCTCGTCGATTTCCTCCGTGAGAATCGGGACATCTTCGCATGGTCCCCCAAAGACATGCCAGGTGTACCGACGGAATTCGCCGAGCACAAGTTACATGTCCGATCTGATGCAAAGCCGGTCAGGCAGCCCCTGCGCCGCCTATCAGAAGAGAAGAGAAGAGTTGTCGGAGAAGAGATAGCCCGACTCCTAGCAGCCGGCTTCATTATGGAAGTATTCTTTCCAGAGTGGCTAGCCAATCCGGTCCTGGTACTGAAAGAAGAACAAGCAGTGGCGAATGTGTATTGACTACACGAGCCTCAACAAGGCCTGCCCCAAGGACCCGTTTGCTCTACCAAGAATTGATCAGGTGATAGACTCCACCGCCGGATGCGAGCTGTTGAGTTTTTTGGATGCATATTCAGGATATCACCAGATCAAGCTGAACCCGGCTGACAGACTGAAGACCGCCTTCATCACGCCGTTTGGAGCCTTCTGCTACCTCACCATGACGTTCGGCTTGAGGAATGCCGGCGCCACCTTTCAGCGTTGCATGCAGAAGTGCCTCCTCAAGCAACTCGGGAAACGCCCACGTCTACGTGGACGATGTGGTGGTGAAGACAGAAAAGCGTGGAACACTGCTGGAAGACCTCAAGGAGACCTTTGAGAACCTGCGCCGATTCCAGATCAAGCTCAACCCCGAGAAGTGCGTCTTCGGAGTACCAGCCGGCCAGCTCCTTGGCTTCCTGGTCTCTGAACGCGGCATAGAATGCAACCCTGTAAAGATCAAGGCCATTGAGAGGATGGAGGTACCCAGCCGACTGCTGGACGTGCAAAAGTTCACCGGCTGCTTGGCATCCATCAGCCGATTCATCAGTCGGCTGGGCGAGAAAGCTCTCCCCTTATACCAACTCATGAAGAAGACCACTTTTTTCGAATGGAACCACAAGGCGGACGAAGCTTTTCTCCAGTTGAAGAAGATGCTGACTACTCCACCCGTTCTGGCGGCTCCGACTCCTAAGGAACCTATGCTCCTGTACATCGCCGCCACCAGCCGGGTAGTCAGCACGGTCATTGTAGTGGAACGCAAGGAGGAAGGCAAGGCACTACCTGTCCAGAGACCGGTATATTACCTGAGCGAAGTACTGTCGGCCTCCAAGCAGAACTACCCCCACTACCAGAAGATGTGCTATGGCGTGCACTTTACCGCCAAGAAATTGAAGCCTTACTTTCAAGAGCATCCAATCACTGTGGTCTACGGCCCCACTTGCCGAGATCATCGGAAGCCGAGATGCTTCTGGCCGAGTGGCCAAGTGGGCCATAGAGCTGGCTCCCTACACCATCCACTACCAGCCCCGCACCGCCATCAAGTCACAAGCACTGGCCGACTTTCTCGTCGACTGGGCCGAGACCCAGTACCTACCTCCAGCGCCCGACTCCACCCATTGGCGGATGCATTTCGACGGCTCCAAGATGCGCACCGGCTTGGGAGCCGGCGTCGTCCTCACTTCCCCTAAAGGCGACAAGCTCAAATACGCACTGCAAATCCATTTTGCCGCCTCCAACAACGTCGCCGAGTACGAGGCGCTCATTCACGGGCTCCGGCTTGCCAAAGAACTTGGCATTCGCCGGATCCTGTGTTATGGCGACTCGGACTTAGTGGTCCAACAGTCATCTGGCGACTGGGACGCCAAAGATGCAAACATGGCGAGTTACCGTTTCCTCGTGCAGCAACTCAGTGGGTATTTCGAGGGGTGCGAGTTCCTCCATGTGCCAAGAAACGACAACGACCAAGAAGACGCCTTGGCACGAATCGGCTCTACCCGCCAAGCAATACCATCCGGCGTCGCCCTTCAACGCCTCCTCAAGCCGTCTGTCAAGCCTTCACCAGAATCAGACTCCATCTTTGTGCTGGCTCCTCCCGAAGAAGTCGGATCCGACTCCAGAGCCCCGGTAGACGGTACGGGGATTTTGGCAGATGGCTCCAAAGCCGGCACGGTCGAGGCCAGCCCAGGGACCGCAGTACCCGGCCCGGGGACTGCGGCGGCGAATTCGAAGACTCCAGAACTCGTCCCAAGAGCCGCGCCAGTCGGCCTGGGGACTTCATTAACCCAGCAAGCGGTTGTTGACTCCAACCTGCCGCTTCCCAGCCCAGCTGCCCTCGTCCAAGTCGTAGTTCTGGCAGTCGAAGAAATAGCAGCACCCTCATGGTCCCAGCCCATCCTCAAATTCCTGGTGAGCAAAGAGCTGCCGACTAATGAGACCTCAGCTCGGCCAGTACAACACCGAGCAGCAGCCTACACCATAGTCAACAGAGAGCTGGTCAGGCGTAGCGTCACTGGTGTCTACTAGCACTGCATAGAGCCAGAGCAAGGCCAAGCAATTCTCAAAGACATCCATCAAGGCGAGTGCAG
The DNA here is from genome assembly GCF_003073215.2 of Triticum urartu. Classification (NCBI taxonomy): domain Eukaryota; kingdom Viridiplantae; phylum Streptophyta; class Magnoliopsida; order Poales; family Poaceae; genus Triticum; species Triticum urartu. The sequence goes on from NC_053026.1 coordinate 473,366,053, forward strand.
CCACCATGTGGCTTCAAGAGCACTCGTCGCCAAAGCCTTTCGACATGGTGTTCTTCTGGCCGACTGCCTTAGACGAGGCCAAGGAATTGGTCCAAAAATGCAAAGGGTGCCAGAAGTTCAGCTCCAAGCCACACCAGCCGACTTCTGCACTCAAGACCATCCCCATTGCCTGGCCTTTCGCAGTTTGGGGTCTAGACATGGTGGGACCATTCAAGACGGCATGAGGTGGCTTAACTCACTTACTTGTCGCAGTGGACAAGTTCACCAAGTGGATAGAAGCGAAGCCAATCAAGAAACTGAACGGTCCGACTGCTATGACTTTCATCTCCGATATCACAATTCGGTACGGCATACCACACAGCATCATCACCGACAACGGCACAAATTTTGCCAAAGGCGCCTTGGCCCGTTTTTGCGCAACACAGGGCATCCGACTAGACCTAGTGTCCGTCGCCCATCCACAGTCAAACGGCCAGGTGGAGCGAGAAACGGCCTCATCCTGTCCGGCATCAAGCCCGGCTGGTCGAACCTCTAGAGCGCTCGGCTGGCTGCTGGCTCGATGAGTTGCCAGCCGTCCTCTAGAGTCTGCGCACGACTCCAAACAAGTCAACCGGCTTCACGCCTTTCTTCCTCGTCTACGGTGCCAAGCCGTCATCTCAACGGACATAGAGTTCGACTCCCCGCGAGTCACCATGTACACCGAGGAGGAAGCAAAGAAGCATGTCAAGACGGCGTCGATCTACTGGAAGAGGGCCAGCTGTTGGCACTCAGCCGGTCCAGCATGTACCAGCAGAGCCTGCACGCGATACTACAACAGGAAGGTCAAGCCAAGATCTTTCCAAGAAGGCGACCTTGTGCTCCGCTGATCCAAGCGAACAGCCGGCCAGCACAAGCTGTCGGCACCTTGGGAAGGCCCTTTCATCATTAGCAAAGTGTGGGCAACGACTCTACTACCTGATTGACGCTCAGAAGCCCCAAGCACGCAAGAGGGACGACTTCGGCAAAGAGACAGAGCGGCCATGGAATGCAAATCTCCTCCGAAGATTTTACAGTTGATGCAGTATGTACCACGCTACCTTTTGTATAAAGTACCAAGACTTCGGGCCCCCGAGACGAGCTCGGGGACTGCCCTCTTTTGTCTATATACAAAATTATGCCTACAGTATGTTACTCTTTGTTATGCCTTGGCACCGGGCTCGACAAGTCGGCCTAGGGACTTGCCGCCTTACACTATGAAATGCTTCCTGCAGCCGGACAAGTAGTGTGTGCGCCTAAGCCATCTCCTGTGAAGCCGCGGCTCGCAGAGCGACTGTACGGATGGGCAGAGTAAGGTAGAATGGGCGTTCGCATGAAAAATGGCTAAGGACTCAAAGCATAAAACATAGCTTAAGCGGCTTCAGCCTTTTTTCGCAAACCACTACTTAACAGTCGGCTCACCGCCTTCTATTCAACTTGCTAAAAACTCTAAAACGGCTAAGTACTTGCCTTCCCAAAGTAGCCAAGCATTTGATCCAACGGCAGTCCGTAGAGCGGCTGTCCGACTGGCTAGACAGCAACTAAGGGAAAGCGGTAAAGGAAAAAAGCCAAAAGAGCAATGAGCAAGAAAAGGATAGAATTCGGATAAATATTTACATAGCATAGGCCCTTGGCCTGAATCTTCAAGCAGAAGTTCAAAATACACCCCGCGGGTGGAATTGTGCGAATTAACAAGTTCTTCAGAGACTACTAAAGCAGATAAAATAAAGATAAGGCGCAGCCTAAGATGCGGCAGACGGATTGGAGGGTCGGAGGAGGACGGCAGCGTCAGGCGTTGGGGCGGCCGGCCTGGGCAGTCTCGCTTCGATCGCTTCCGCGGCAGTCGGCTCGGTGCACGCGGCTCGTTGTTAGAGGCGGTTGAGCTAAGGTGGTCTCCTCCGTCTTCTGGTCTCCCTCGCCTCCGTCCTCTGCCTCACCTTCCTCCTCGCGCTGGAACCAATCACCTCTACCGAGTCCTCGCCGTAGTTCGGGTTCATCCCGAACCACTCCGGCGGTACCTCCTCGCCGTCTTCAGACCGCTCGGGGACGAAGATCTGGTGTCGGTGTACTCGGCAATCGCCGCAGCATGCTTGACGAGGGCATCTTCCGCAGCTGCCAGCTCCGGCTGGGCCTCTGACGGAGTGTGGCCAGCGGTCTAGATCCAGCCCCGATACCACGCCTTGATGAACTCCAAGGCCCGGCGCGCTCCAGCTCGGGCCGAGGAACCTTCCAGGCCTCAAGACGACCAGCCGCGACCTCCAGCCAGTCGGCAGTCCAACCGAGGGTGCACGGAGCCTTCATGTCCGGCCACAAGGCGGCAATCGCCTGGGCACCGACACGTTGAAGCCGGCACATCATCCGGCGAGTCGGCCGAAGGCGAGCCTCGATGCTCAGGATATGCTCATTAAGGGTTCAGGGAGCGTGTAGGATTGAAAGTCTGTCTAGAGGGGGGTGATTAGACTACTTGACCAAATAAAAGCTTAACCTTTTCCCAATTTTAGTTCTTGTCAGATTTTAGCTATTTTAGGACAAGTCAAGCAATCATCACACAATTCAAGCAAGCATGCAAAGAGTATATTGGCAGCGGAAAGTAACGCATGCAACTTGCAAGAATGTAAAGGGAAGGGTTTGGAGAATTCAAACGCAATTGGAGACACGGATGTTTTTCCCGTGGTTCGGATAGGTGGTCCTATCCTACATCCACGTTGATGGAGACTTCAACCCACAAAGGGTAACGGTTGCGCGAGTCCACGGAGGGCTCCACCCACGAAGGGTCCACGAAGAAGCAACCTTGTCTATCCCACCATGGCCATCGCCCACGAAGGACTTGCCTCACTAGCGTTAGATCTTCACGAAGTAGGCAATCTCCTTGCCCTTACAAACTCCTTGGTTCAACTCCACAATCTTGTCGGATGGCCTCAACACATGAGTAGGTGGTTCTCTCTCAGAACATATGAGTTGGAAGTGTAGATGTGTTCTGATGGCTCTCTCCACGAGTGAAGAGGAGGTGGAGGGGTATATATAGCCTCCACACAAAATCCAACCGTTACACACAATTTACCAATCTCGGTGGGACCGAATCAACAAACTCGGTCGGACCGAAATAGTAAACCTAGTGACCGTTAGAGATTTTCGGTGGGACTGACATGCAACTCGGTAGGACCGATATGGTTAGGGTTAGGGCATAACTTAATCTCGGTGAGACCGATTACACAAACTCGGTGAGATCGATTTGGTAATAAGCTAACCAGAGGGTTGGTCAGGCAAACTCGGTGGGACCGATTCGCTCTTCTCGGTGAGACCGAAATGTTACGAAAAGGAAACAGTGAGTTTACATTGCAATCTTGGTGGGACCGATCCGCTCTTTCGGTGAGACCGAAAAGTTACGAAAAGGAAACAGAGAAATTGCAATCCCATCTTGGTGAGACCGAGATCCCTATCGGTAGAACCGATTTGCTTAGGGTTTGGTAATGGCTACGACAAGTGAAACTTGGTGGCGCCGGGTTGAAAGAATCACTAGGGCCGAGTTTGGCTTTGGGTTTAGGTCAAATGTGGATATGGGAAAGTAGCTGAGGATTTTGGAGCATATCATTAAGCACATGAAGCAAGAGGCTCATTAAGCAACACCTCATCCCTCCTTGATAGTATTGGCTTTTCCTATGGACTCAATGTGATCTTGGACCACTAAAATGTAAAATGAAGAGTCTTGAGCATATGAGCTAGAGCCAATCCTTTGTCCTTAGCATTTTGAGGGTTCCACTTTCACCATCCATGCCATGCCAATCATTGAGCTTTCCTGAAATGATCATCTTGGAATAGCATTAGCTCAATGAGCTATATGGTGTTATGAATTACCAAAACCACCTAGGGATAGTTGCACTTTCAATCTCCCCGTTTGGTAATTGATGACAACATATAGATCAAAGCTTCGACAAATAATAATAAGAATGAAATATATCGTTGGTTTGAGAAGTATGTGATAAGTAAGAGCTCCCCCTAAATTTGTGCATATTTAAAATTTGCTTTGGACTGCAAATGCACAAAGAGTTAGAGTCATGGGTTACTCTTCCATGTCACATACATCTTGGTGGAGCGCTCAAAAAGATAAGAATGAAATACATGCACTCATCACCAAAGAAAGTGAATGATCACATAAGATAGATAAGATATATCAAGCATGCATAAGTGTAGCTTATGATCAAACACATGATCATCAATGTCTCACAAGCATATCAAAGTATCTCAACCAAAAGCAACAAAGTTTGAAAAAAAACACCAAATAAAGCAAGAGAGAATAAAGGCAACACTCTCTCTCTCGAAGCCTATGATCTATACATTTTTCTCCCCCTTTGGCAACAAGTTACCAAAAAGTTCCTAGAAAATGCATAGTGCTAGATCGACTCTCAGGCTTGATCTTTTGGTGGTGGTGGAGTCTTGATCACTCCAAGGACGAAGGTTTCTGTAGACGTGGTTGGAGCTGGAGCTGAAGTAGATGCTGGAGCTGGTTGGGCTGGTGCTGTGGCTGGAGCTGAGGTGGTGGCTCTGGTGTTAGGAACTGGCACTGCAGTCGACCTCTGAGCTCGTGGCACTCTGGCAAATGCATCAGTTTTAGTCTTCCCTCTCCTCTCCTGCATGTCATCTTGAAGTTGCTCCACTGCAGACTGAATCATGTGCACTTGCTGCTCTGACAGGTTTTGGCTATCACTCTGATCTGACATGATGAACAAGCTGACTGCTGACCCTGTGAACAGTTTATAGATGAGGTAGAGTGGATGAGCATCACAAAATGCAGAGATTTTTGCAAAAGAATGATTCAAAATATTAGTTTTAGTTTCCCATAGAAATCATTTCGGATCTACCGATTTTTAAACTCGGTGATACCAAAGCAGTTTTGGAACCTAAACTAGTGAACTCGGTCAGACCGAGTCACAGTTCGGTGGCACCGAGACTGCTAGGGTTTCACAAAGTTCCAAAATCGGTCACACCGATTAGTAATTCTCGGTCAGACCGAGTCTCACTTGTGCAATGGCATGAGCCAAATTGATGGGACCGAGTTTTTCAACTCGGTGGGTCCGAGATGGTTTCGGCGGAAACCTAACCCTAAAGTTTTCGAATCAATCCTATTCTACGAATGCATTGACTGGATAGGAGTGTTTCAATCGTGGCTAGAAACAATAAGATCACAATGTGCTAGGAATCAGATTGGGGATAGCACAAAGATTGAGTCCATACCCTAGTTTGGCGGAGACTCACTACGGCGGCAACGACGGGGTTGAATTCCGTTGATGGCGATGGAGACCAGCGACTGGAGGTGGCTGGCGGTGAGGAGACGATCCGGAGACCACGTTGGCACAGCGAGCTATCGCGCGGGCGAAGGGGTTCGGAGAAATTTCCAAATTTTTGCCCATGCCTATATATAGCCCGACCCTGTCGGTGTGACCGAGTGGAACAACTCGGTGGCACCGAGATGCAAAACTGTATATAGTTATTGCAACTTGGTGTGACCGAATGGTTCAGATCGGTTGCACCAAGATCGAAAATTCAGATCAACTTAATGATCTCGGTAGGACCAAAAGTAGGATATCGGTTAGACCGAGAATCACAAAGAGGTTTTGGAAGTTTAAGTCTATGACGAATCGGGGACTCCGAGTGCTCCTCCCACAGAGTGGTTCGAATCTGACTTGATCAAATTTTGTGATGTAGCATGAATAGAGTTTGAGACGAGAAAAGCATAGATAGCTAGAGGAGGTTCTTAGGCATTCTTGTCCATCCACTTGGCAAAAGGAAATGAAACCAAACAATCAAAACAACAAGTGGATGTCCTCGAATGAGTAAAATATGCAACCAACATGCTCACACAATAAAATGGCAATTGAAATATGTGACAAAGCATGCACAACCAATTCTAGTATCTATCAAGCAAGTGGCGATGACTAGGTCATCTATATATGAGTATATTGACTTAGGAGTCAAGTGAGAACACTTGATCATAGGTCATACTCATCGTTTAAGCTCAAGTGGGGTTACCACTTTTACATAAAGCATTGTTGTGTTCACATCTTTAGAGTTGCTTTAGCTCAAGTCTTAGAGTAAAGCTCCCCCTAGATGTGATATCCCCCCTAAGAGGGATGAACTAACCTTGGGTTTTGTCGATGATGACTTCATGTAGATGTTGAAGATGTGGATGCTCAATGTTGATGTACATCACTTGGAGCTATCCATTTGAGTGAATTGCACTTTCAATACCTACATGGGTTAGTCCCACAAGGAACAAACAAGGATATCCATAGACATAGAGTGATGCACTCACAAGATGATGTCCATGAAAACTTTTAGGTTACCTTGTCCCTTGTCCTACCAACAAGAGGGTTTGTGACTCCTTGAACTAGTGCAAGATGTGGAAGTTGATTGCACTTGTCCTTGCCAAAATGATAAGAGTGAAGTATGTTGGCGGAGTCACCCTCAAGAACTCTCTAGTTCTTCTTCTTTTTGATCCACACCATCTTGATGGGAATCCTTGGAGTTGTAGTCGTACTTGATGAAGTGGAACTTGAAGTGGTCTTGGGAATCCACTTGACTAAGGTCTTAGGAGCTTCTTCAAATGCATCAATTTCCTCTTGAAGCTTGTCCTTGCCTTTTTGCTTGTAGTCTTGTGGTGGAAGATCATCTTGAGCTTGTGTCCCCTTGAAGGAAGTGGGATCATACTTCTCTTGTTGAGGAACAAACTTTGTCTTGGGGTATTGATCTTCTTCCCACTCAACTCCATTGGCATTGAACTTTCGTTCAAAACCAACACCTTTATTCTTCCGGCGCCTTCCTTGCTTGCGCACAATTTCCTCGAATTGCTTACTCCCGGCAAGGCTTTTGTACACTCCTTTCTCTATAATTCCCTTCAATAAGCTATTTTCTTGCTCAAGTGTAACTTGGCTAAGAGAATCATTAGTGGAATCAAGAGAACTACTAGAAGCAACAATATTGGATTTAGCATGATAATTGTTACTACTAGAGGAAGAATCTTTCTTGTTCTTGTTACTAGACTTGACTTGAGGCATGTAAGTGGATAAGAGTAAACGCTTAGCAATGTAAGAAGAACTTTTCTTGCGGAGATCATCATTGATTGCCTTTAAAAACTCATGCTCTTGCTCAAGATTGAGCTTTTCAAAGCGTAACTTCTCATGAGCTCTTAAAAGTTCTCGATGATCTTCGAAGATAGTTTCATGAGCTAACTTAAGAGTGTTTAGTTCTTTAGTTAGAGCCTCAATCTTCTCCTTATCATTGTCATTCGTTTTATCTTGATTAGCATGATTAATTGACGTTTCATCATAGTATTCATCACTAGAGTTGTCAACAAGTAAATCATCATCACCTAACAAGTCATCTTCATCACTATTAAAATCAACATACTCGGGGTGTGTTACCTTAGGACCTTTGGCCATGTAGCATGTTCCAATTCCTTCATTTGCTGAGTCAAATATATCGTAGGAGTTGGTTGACACAAGTGCTAGACCGACAACAACTTCATCTTGAGTATATTCGGAATCGGAGTGATAACTTCTCTCGGAGTGGTTGTCGGAGTCGGAGCCGGATACCCATTCACCAACATGAGCCTGATGTCTTCGTTTTGTGTAGCTCCTTGATGATTTTTCCTTCCTTTCCGAATCCTTGCTTCTCCGTGAGTGTCTTCGTTCATAACGATCATCTCTACTCCTTCTCTCTCTTGGTGGTGATTCTTCTCTTTTGCTTCTTCTTTTTGGAGAGTCTTCTCTTCTCTTGTAGGGAGCCGTACACTCATTGGAATAGTGTCCGGGTCTTCCACAATTGTAGCAGTTTCGCTCTCGACTAGAAGATCTTTTGTCATTGTAGGACCTTGACTTGGAGCTTCTATCTTTGCTTCTACTCTTGTAGAACTTGTTGAAGTTTTTCACCATTAAGCTCAATTCTTCATTGAAGTTTTGTTTCTCACTTGATGATGTAGGGGCTTCACATGAGGCTTTGTAGGCACCACTTGATTTGCTGTGAAGTTCCTCTTTATCCTTAAGTGACATCTCATGAGCAACAATTCTTCCAATTACCTCTGTTGGCTTGAGATCTTTGTAATTGGGCATCATTTGGATCAATGTGCACATGGTATCATATTTTCCATCCAAGGCTCTTAGAATCTTCTTGATGATGAATCTATCGGTCATCTCTTCACTTCCTAAGCCGGCAATCTCATTTGTGATGAGAGCAAGCCTAGAGTACATTTCAGCGACACCTTCACCATCCTTCATTTTGAACTTGTCAAGTTGACTTTGAAGCACATCCAATTTGGATTCCTTGACGGACCCGGTACCTTCGTGCATATCAATCAAAGTATCCCAAATTTCCTTTGCATTCTCAAGACGGCTGATTTTGTTGAATTCTTCGGGGCACAATCTGTTGAAGAGAATATCACAAGCTTGAGCATTGTATTGCAACATCTTCAACTCATCCGCGGTAGCTTCATGGTTTAGTTCTCTCCCATCAAAGAAGTCACCTTGCAAACCAACACACACAATAGCCCAAACGGCGGAGTTATGTCCAAGAATATGCATTTTCATTTTATGCTTCCAACTAGCAAAATTAGTACCATCAAAGTAAGGACCTCTACGGTGATAATTACCCTCGCTAGACGCCATACTCTCCTAGGTTTTGAAACCAAGGCTATGAACACCAAAAGCTATGGAAATCAAAGCAAATGGAGACCAAAGCTCTGATACCACTTGTAGGATCGAAAGTATGTCTAGAGGGGGGTGATTAGACTACTTGACCAAATAAAAGCTTAACCTTTTCCCAATTTTAGTTCTTGTCAGATTTTAGCTATTTTAGGACAAGTCAAGCAATCATCACACAATTCAAGCAAGCATGCAAAGAGTATATTGGCAGCGGAAAGTAACGCATGCAACTTGCAAGAATGTAAAGGGAAGGGTTTGGAGAATTCAAACGCAATTGGAGACACGGATGTTTTTCCCGTGGTTCGGATAGGTGGTCCTATCCTACATCCACGTTGATGGAGACTTCAACCCACAAAGGGTAACGGTTGCGCGAGTCCACGGAGGGCTCCACCCACGAAGGGTCCACGAAGAAGCAACCTTGTCTATCCCACCATGGCCATCGCCCACGAAGGACTTGCCTCACTAGCGTTAGATCTTCACGAAGTAGGCAATCTCCTTGCCCTTACAAACTCCTTGGTTCAACTCCACAATCTTGTCGGAGGCTCCCAAGTGACACCTAGCCAATCTAGGAGACACCACTCTCCAAGAAGTAACAAATGGTGTGTTGATGATGAACTCCTTGCTCTTGTGCTTCAAATGATAGTCTCCCCAACACT